>NC_071496.1:9650306-9665335 GCF_028500815.1 Rissa tridactyla
GAGGTAATACACTCTGATAGGGGCTCCCATTTTGTTTCAAAAATAGCAAGGGAAGCTCTCTCCTCTTTGGGGACAAAATGGGAATATCATACTCCCTGGCATCCACAAAGCTCGGGAAAGGTAGAAAGAGTAAATGGGGAAATAAAGAAACAGCTCACAAAATTGATGTTAGAAACTAAGATGTCACGGGTAAAGTGCCTCCCCTTAGCACTATTGAATATAAGAACACAGCCCCGAACTGATGTAGGAATTTCCCCCTTTGAAATGTTATATGGGATGCCATACGATTTAGAAATTCCGCAGGACCACCCCCAACTTGAAAATTCACAAATTAGACCTTATATAATTCAACTCATGGCTAGGAGAGTAAAGCTGCGGAATAAGGGCTTAGTAGTACAGAGACCCCCCTTGGATGTAGCCATGCATAACATAAAGCCAGGAGACAAAGTGCTAATCAAATCATGGAAAGAGTCCCCATTAACCCCCCCGTTGGGAAGGGCCCTATCTCGTTTTACTCACCACAGAAACAGCCATCCGGACAGCAGAGAGAGGCTGGACTCATGCGAGCCGCGTAAAAGGACCATTAAAAGACTATTCTTGGGAAGTGACAAGCCCGCCTGGAGATCTGAAGATTGCCTTCAGGAGGTTGTAAATGGACACACATATAACTGTGGTACAAGTGAGCGACTACAGCATATCGGTGGGGTACGGTTACGGTGATACAGGGGACATAAGAATCAAGTGTGACATTCTGAGCTGTAATTGTTATCCTTTTTATTTGTTTTATTTGTAAAGGGTGTCGAGAACGGAGGGGGACCCATTGCCGTTACGGGATACCCCCTCGAGGGGTTTGCCAACCTTGTGGGGACAAAGAGCGTGAGCTCACCAAATTGGCTCTAGACATAAAAATATTTAATGGTGAAATCCAGGAGCAATCTAGTGAATGGCGGGAGATATTTGCACGGGGTATTAAACCCGAGTACTATTGCTATCACCCTCGCGAACCTGCTCCATTTGTAATTGACATTATTAAAGTGTGTTGTCGCAAGACACTTAAAGGGGTTCAGTGCGATTCACCTGAAATGCACAGAAGCAAGCGACTAAAAATTGCATTTATTCTCCTGAAGACTACCCCTGCTGCCGAGAAGATGATACCCCTCGTGGCTCGAAGCAACCGAGTCGACGAGCGAGGCAGAGGAGTAAAAAGCTGTGGAGAACAGAACCCAAAGAGTGGGACTGTACAAAGACACTGGGAGGACTGCCTCAGTGTTAACCAAGGGAATCGCACGAAATGCCCCGGGAGGAGTGATAGCACTGAAAAGGACTGGGTAATTGGAGTGAGTGTTCAAACTAAACTTATTACCCGGCCGGGTTTCCACCCTTCTCGCCACACTCTAATTTTAATTTTACTAAATCTTGTAGGTTTCTTATTGTTTGCACAGCAAGGGGGGTTGTGTGTTGCTCTGGATGAGGAATGCTGCGTATATGCAGATCACACTGGAGTAGTTAGAGACACCATGACAAAACTACGAGAAGGATTAGAAAAAAGAAAGAAAGAAAGAGAAGCACAGCAAAGTTGGTATGAATCTTGGTTCAATTATTCCCCATGGATGACTACGCTATTGTCTACCATCGCGGGACCTATGATACTATTAATTTTGGGATTAACATTTGGCCCTTGTATATTGAACAAAGTAATTGAAGTTGTAAAGGGCAGACTGGAAGCTGCCCATTTAATGCTTCTCAGGGCTAAATACGAGTCATTAGATAAGGAACCAGCAATAGAAGAAACATTAGCTTTAAGTCACGCTGAACTCCAAAGATTTGATGAACAAAATGGTAAATAAAAAAAAAAAGGGGGGATTGTAATAATAAATAGAATCATGTTTGTTAATCAAATCAGGCTTTCTTAAAGGCTGGTGAAAAATTACAATGTTTCGACTCTTCACATACTTAAATCGCAGGCATCCAGTGTGCTATCTGGTGCACTTTGACACCTCAAGGCCTAAATCGCAGGCATCCGGTGTGCTGTCTGGTGCACTTTGACACCTCAAGGCCTAAATCACAGGCATCCGGTGTGCTTTAACACTTCAAAGGGAAGAGCTAAGTTGTGCGATAAGCTGAAAAGAGTCTCCCCAAGGACACTGATAAAGATGAGGAGCCTTCAGCCTCACGACCACCAGGAGGCGGGACAAGACCGACCCCCTAGCAACACGTCGCTCAGACACAGAATATACCAGGATTGACACATATACGGGAACCAGAAGAGTATATAATCAGCTACTTTCGGGAAGCGGGTGTGCGCCGTTGGCGGAGCAAAGACTCCCCGGCCGCCCAGCGCTGTTTTGCTTGCTGCCGCTTGCTTAATAAACTAATTTGATTAATTGGACTGGTTCCTGTCAATTATTGGGCCACAATCTATAACACAGGGCACCAGAGACCACCCTTGGGCAGCTTTGGGGGCACTGCCTGTTTTTCTACGAGCCTCCTACCCAGCTTAGCGCAAATCCTATCTCGATCTGCGCCCCCCCCCCACACCCACACCCACACAGCCCTCGAGCCACCAGTGCTGAAGACACGCTTTGTATTGTATTTTCTCCCAGGAGGCGCGCAGCTTAGAAACGTCTGCAATCCAAGCGGGGCTTGCAGGGAACAATTGAGAGCAACTTCTGTCGGTTCTGGGGAGTGTTCTGAAAAGTTAAGGCCTGCCCTGCCCTGGCAAAAGCAGTCCTTTGACTGGAGGGAGCAGCACCAAAAAGCCACAAGCACGTTTGGGGTGGAGTTGACGCGGTAATAAATAACAGTCAATAGTACTTGTAGCTACAACAGCCTCTTCTGAGACCTCGTCGCCCGCCCACAGGGTCGCAGCACTACACGGCACGGATCCCTCCGCGGACTGGCCCAACGTCTTCTCCCTCCGCCCCCAGGTCGGATCCCTCCGCGCCCCGAGGGCACGCAAACTCCCTGAGCCCCGCTAAGCACCAGGTCGACGAGGGCGGACCCGCCGGGGGGCCGGGGACAAGCGAAAACGACAGACGAGACAGCCAATCGAGACGCGGGATCGGCCGGCGGCCATCTGGCGGCCCAATGGGCGCCGCGGAGGGCCTGGCCGAGTGGAGGAAGCGCGGGGGCGACAAGGGGCGTTGTCGTGGCCGACGAGCTTATTGGGGCGCGGGCCGCCCGGCCTGGTGCCGCCGCCACCCGCAGTGTTTTCGGGAAGATCATCGGCAAGGCGCTTCCCCGCCAACGTCGCCTACGAGGACGAGGAGGTAGCCGCGGCTTTGCTCTGAGCGCGGTTCCTCCTCCCTCCCCCCGTCCCCCCCTCCCCCCGCGCTCGCAGGCACCCTGAGCCGAGGACCCGTTGCGCGGTGCCCGGGAGCGCGGCAGGGCGGGTGGCGGCCTTGCTGCGGGCGGGCGGGCGGGCGGTGGAGGGACGGGGCCTCTCTGGGTTGTGGCGCTCTCTACTGCGCGATCCCTATAACATCGCGCTTCTTCGGTGCGGCCCCCCCGCCCCCGGCTGCCGCGGCGCGTACTGGGTTGCTGGTGCTGGCCGGCTCGCCTCGGTTCCCAGCCCCGCCGTGTCGCGTGCGCGCGTGCGTAGAGGAGGGCCTCTGACGGTAAGGCACTTGGTGGCAGCCGCAGACGTTTGCCGCGTGATATCCCTTTGGCACTGCAAGTCGTGCAAAGTTTGCTGCCGAGGGATGCGAGTGGTCCTACCTCGTGTAGGACGACAGTCTTGAAACCTTAGATTAAGCGCACGCAGTCGGTCTCCTCGGGGATTCCAGGCGTATGTATGTAAACGGTGAACGTCTGAGTGGTGACCGTAATGAGTTAGTTCTGCGTAGGAGAAAGGCAGGTCTTGATGTGCCTCCTAATAGCACTGTAGAGATTTCACAGCTCTGCTGTGCTAGGCTTTGGTTCTGCGCCCCCAAACTGGATTGTTACAGCTTTTCTTATTTTTCTTTACCAAAAAAGTAAATCCAGGAACTCGTCATCCTTAGGAAACGATCGACCCGAATTAAAACGTACTGGAGGTCGCTAGTCTGAAGTACTGGCCCGCCTCCTTGCCCCCATCACCTTGCATGCCGAATCCCACTTCTGGAGGGGGCTCTGTAAAGACGTTGTATTTTTTTGTGCAGAAAGCATTAATATCGCGTAAGAAAAATCAACGTTTCGGCTTGCGTTTGGGGTATCCGGTAGTCTGCTTCTGTAGGAGTTCGGTGGGGCATATTGATTTGCTTAAGCTATTATTACCTTTCTCTGAAGCCAATGACGTTTTAACTGTTTACTCTTCCTCCAGCGCCTTGCGTTCCGTGATCTTTCACCCCAAGCTCCGACGCTTTTCCTAGCCATGCCTAAGGAGGCAATTATGAGGTTAAGCGAAGCAGAAGATCCTGGTGAATGTGTAAGTACTGTGGAAGCTTTCTGTACGCTAAACTGTACCTGTCGTTAGTTCCTAATTTAGTAGACTCTTTCCCATCCCCCCTTTTCCCCTTGATAGGGCACGGTAGGCTGGTTTGGGTTTTCTGGCGCTATAATCTTTTCTCTCTGGCTTGTAATGGAGCTGAGCTTTTTGACCGAAAGTAGCGATATAAAGCAATGCTCATCCCTGGGTACGTACTCCTGGTGCAAAATGCAGTGTTGTTTTGGAGCGCAGGGTGATGCCTACTGTCACGGTTTAGAGCAAGAGGAGGAGTAGTACTTCTTCTAATACGGAGAAGAGGGCTTGGGGTTTTTGGCAGGTCGGGGGTGAGGAAGGGCAAAGCTGGTCGAGAGGTGCTGGATGCTTCGCTTTTGGCTATAAAAGTCAAGTTCAGAGACTTTGTAAACCCACGCAAAAGGCAGCCTGAAGCTTATTTTCCACCCGAGTTGCGTATGTTGCCTGAAGAGATAACGGGGGGCTTTAACCCGGAGACAAACTTAGCTTCTGTGGCTGTTTTGTAGTCCGTTACTGTCTAGCTTGAAAACAATTGCGTAGCCCTTTTTCTTTCCCCCCCCCTACAGTGTGCGTAATCGGTCTTTGTAGCTTTGCTTGGAAAATGCCGGTTGCAGGCGGACAGACAGTAATTTGAAGCGCAGTGGTTGAATTGCTAGGAGTTGGCTAACTGGTTTCTCTGGGTGCTTCTCTGCTCTCATTCCTCCCCTCCCTGCCCTCTCCCCTTTTTGTGTGTGGCTTTTTATTTTACTTATTTATGGTTTTGTACTTCCTTCTCCAGCTTCTTGGGCATTTAATGATTGTTGGCAAGCAGCGTGCTGCTCACCTGGGCCTGACCGATGGATTCCGGATGGTTGCGGATGAAGGGCCCGAGGGTGGGCAGCCTGTCTGTCACGTACATCTACGTATTCTGGGTGGCCGTCAGTTGGGCTGGCCGCCTGGCTGAGACTTTTGCACCGCAAGAGCTGCTGCACGTGTACAAATCGCCGCTGAATGGATTTCGTCTGTTGCCCGTCGATCTAGGCACTGTTGATGTCGAATGTTTTGTGCCGCGTGTCTGTGGAAGGTAATAAAAGCTGTGAGCAGCAGTTGCACAATAAAGATTTAGCATGGGGATCTCACCTCCGTCTTGTGCGTCTTACTGAGGGAAATAGTTCCGCAAGTTAAAACGGCGTCTCCCCGGAGTGTAAGTACGTGGACTGTGTCAGTCTGTTAACAGTGTTCTATAGATAGATAGTGATTTGGCCAGTCATTTGAAGCGTGACGCTGGGACGGCTTAGCAGTCTCCTGCGTCCTGTAGGAAGCAGACTCTTGGCTCTTTGGAAGCGGTACGCAAATGTACGTAAAGCCAGTGTAGGCGGCTGCTGCTGCAACACCTTTAGAAAATACTGTATGCGACGCTACAGGCATGCCATACAAGGGTGCTTTCGGCACAGTGCAATGCGTTGGAAGCATCCAACTCCTGTTGGAGCACTTCATCAAGGGCTGTGTGATAAGGCCCCGTTGATAATCCCTTTTCTGCCGAGGAGGGACGTGGTAGGAGAAAACAATTGGTCTGAATGGCAGCTGTGGTGCTTCCATAGCACGGTGGAATATCTCTCTTGGTCCATTTGGGTCAGCTGTCCTGGCTGTGTCCCCTGCCAGCCTCTTGCCCACCCCCAGCTTACTGGACTGTGGGGGTGGGGGTGGCTGGAGAGACAGCCTCCGTGCTGTGGGAGCACTGCTCGGCAGTAGCCAGAACACTGGTGTGTTATCAACACCCTTCCAGCTACAGCTACGAAGCACAGCACTATGAGGGCTGCTGTGGGGAAAGTTACCTTCCATCCCAGCCAGACCCAAACCAAAGCTACGTCGCAGGGAGACAGCAAACTTCATCTTTCTTTAACAGCTATTAAAAAAGGGAGACGGGCATGGGAAAGTGAGGAGAAATAACTGGACTCCAGACGATCCAATGTGAATCAACAGAAGCCGTTTATTAAGCACAGATCATCATCTTCTATACCCTGTGTTGTAGCTGTACATGCCACTCGCTTATTTCTGATTAGCTAGTTACACTGTCCACGCGCTGTCCATGCAGTTCATTCACACATCAGATTGGTTACAAGAATTCACATAGTAAATTGCTTAGTCATTAGCACAACATGTTTTCTACTTTCTCAGTTCTCATTTTCCCCATGTACTAATTCCATCTTCTACCACCTGTTTTGCCCTTAATCTAATCTCTCATAGTAGGGAGGCTGGCTCACGTGACCATTTTCTCTCAGACACATTCCTACAGGAAAGCAGGGCCATCCTTCGTTGCCCTTGAACGCTGCGTCCGACCTTTTGTGGGAAAGCCTCCGTCCTCTTCTTTGTAGCCGCCCTTTAAGTACTGGCAGACTGCGATGAGGTTCCCTCCCCCGCGAGCCTTCTCTTCTGCAAGGGAGAAGAGACCCGACTCCTTCAGCCTTTCCTCCTAGGGCAGGTTCTCCAGCCCTTTGGTCATCTTTGCGGCCCTCCTTGGGACCTTCCCCAGTCGGTCTGCGTCTCTTTTTTGAATTGTGGGGACCAGAACTGGACACGGCGCTCCAGGTGTGGCCTGCGGGGGTAGCCTGTGTGAGAAGAGGCCAGGGTCTGCCCTGTGCTGGACGCAGCTGGTGCCAGCCAGCTAGGCACTGGACTTGCCGCAGGCCAAAGCTGAGCGGCTCAGCGAAGCCGGGGGCGCCCCTGTGAAAACCTATTGAAGAAAGGGCAAAGCGCTGTCCGGGGCAGGTATTTCCCTGCTGCCTGTGGGTCCGGCCGGTGGATGTTTCCTGAAGGAACTTTTTCATCCTATTTTCTCCCCCTGTCCTGTTGAGGAGGGGCAGTGAGAGAGCGGCTGGGCGGGCCCCTGACAGCCGGCCGAGGTCAATCCATCACAAAGCCTAAAGGGCAGATTCCTCCATGTAGAAGTGTTGAAGGGGGTTGGTGCTTTAAGGAACGATAGTGACTGGGGTTTTGGAGACAGGAAAGTCGGGAAATCGCTGGGGATCCAGTTGCTTCGAGGGGGGGAAATTCCAAGAGAAAAAGCCTTCTTTCTGAGCAATAAGAGGCTCTTGTGAGCAGAGGGCTCTAGTCTCCCTTTGTTCTCGCTTGGTAATGAAAGAGACAAGGCACCGGAACTCCTGCGTGCGAAGGGATGAAAATGTGCGGAGCCTGTTGGATGCTCTTTGTGTGCGCGTGTTGGAAACCCAGGAACAGCTATAAGGAGGTGGGTGTGAGCTTGGTTAACTTGGCCAAGCCAACCACGCAAAGCTGACCCAACCTCCCGCCCGCATCAGAACCAGTGCCACCAGAAAAGCACGTAAGGTGTTAGCAATTGGAGATCCCCTACTGAGAGGCACCGACGCACCCGTTTGCCGTCCAGGCGATTTCTCTCGAGAAGTCTGCTGCCTACCAGGGGCTCGCATCCGTGGCGTCGCCGAGAGGCTGCCGAGCCTGGTGATCCCTGCAGATTATCATGCGCTCCTACTATTCCGCGTAGGGTCTGACGAGGCAACTTAGAACCCTCCAAAGAGACTTTATGTCCCTCGGAGCAATGTTAAAAGGATCAGGAGCACAGGTGGTGGTCTCCTCTCTCCTCCCAGTCAGAGGGAGGGGTCCAGGAAGGAGGAGACGAATTGAACAGGTGAATGCCTGGCTGCGTAGCTGGTGCCATACTCGAGGTTTTGGCTTCTGTGATCACGGGTGTACCTTTGAGAAGCCGGGTCTGTTGGGAGCTGATGGGATTCGCCTGACCAAGCGGGGCAAGAGGGTCTTTGCCAACAAGCTGGCCGGACTTACAAGGAGGGCTTTAAACTAGGCTCAGCGGGGGAAGGGGATGGAGTTCTGAGCAACAGAGAAGAGCCAGGGGCTGCTGATGCGTTAGGAACCAACAGGGGAACCCCTGAGAAATGCCGCAAAGGACTTGGGGCTTGATCCTCCAGAAAGGCGACACGGTCGGCAGCCCAACTGAAGTGCCTCTATACCACTGCGCGCAGCACAGGTAACAAACAGGAGGAGTTGGAAGCCCCTGTGCAGAAGGAGCAGAAGGGAGCTGGCAGCTCTTTCAGGACGTTTTTTCTTCGAGCACAAGAGCTCTCGATTCCCACGCGTAAGAAATGGGAAAATAGAAATTCGTCTACCTAGACTTTAGTAAAGCCTTTGACACCGTTTCCCACAGCGTTCTCCTGGAGAAACTGGCTGCTCATGGCTTGGACGGGCGTACTCTTTGCTGGGTAAAGAACTGGCTGGAGGGCCGGGCCCAGGGAGTTGTGGTGAATGGAGTTAAATCCAGTTGGCGGCCGGTCACAAGTGGTGTTCCCCAGGGCTCAGTACCGGGGCCGGTTCTGTTTAATATCTTTCTCAACGACCTGGACGAGGGGATCGAGTGCACCCTCACTCAGTAAGTTTGCAGCCGACACCAAGTTGGGCGGGAGCGTCGATCTGCTTGAGGGTAGGATGGCTCTACAGAGGGATCTGGACAGGCTGGATCGATGGGCCGAGGCCGATGGTATGAGGTTCAACAAGGCCAAGTGCCGGGTCCTGCACTTGGGTCACAACAACCCCGTGCAACGCTACAGGCTTGGGGAAGAGTGGCTGGAAAGCTGCCCGGCAGAAAAGAGCCTGGGGGTATTGGTAGACAGCCGTCTGAATGTGAGCCAGCAGTGTGCCCAGGTGGCCAAGGCGGCCAACAGCATCCTGGCCTGTATCAGGAATAGCGTGGCGAGCAGGACTGGGGAAGCGACTGTCCCCCTGTACTCAGCACCGCTGAGGCCGCACCTCGAATACTGTGTTCAGTTTTGGGCCTCTCACTACAAGAAAGACACGGAGGTGCTGGAGCGTGTCCGGAGAAGGGCAACGGAGCTGGTGAGGAGTCTGGAGCACAAGGCTTATGAGGAGCGGCTGAGGGAACTGGGGTGGCTTAGCCTGGAGTAAAGGAGGCTGAGGGGAGACCTTATCGCTCTCTACAACTACCGGAAAGGAGGTTGTAGCGAGGCGGGGGTTGGTCTCTTCTCCCAAGTAACAGGCGATAGGACGAGAGGAAACGGCCTCGAGTTGCGCCAGGGGAGGTTTAGGACGGATATTAGGAAAAATTTCTTCGCGGAAAGGGTTATCGAACGTTGGACCAGGCTGCCCAGGGAAGTGGTTGAATCACCATCCCTGGAGGTATTTAAAAGACGGGTAGACGCGGCGCTTAGGGACGTGGTTTGGTGGTGGTTTTGGCAGCGTTAGGTTAATGGTTGGACTCGATGATCTTAAAGGTCCCTTCCGACCTAGACGATTCTATGAAATCAGGCAAGGAAGGCAGGAGCCCAGCATGGCTGAGTAAGGACCTTCTGGTCGAGCTGAAGCGCAAGGAGGAAATGCGTAGGCGGTGGAAGCAGAGACACGCATCCTGGGAAGAATATAGGGATGGGGTCGGGAAAGCTAAGGCACAGCTGGAGCTGAATTTGGCAAGGGATGTGAAGAAGAATCATAAGAAGGGCTTCTACAGGTGCGTTGGTCAGAAAAGGAAGACTAAAGAAAACGCACCCCACCCCCACCCCCCTCCGATAGGTAAGACAGGAGAGCTAGCGCCAACCGACATGGAGAAGGCCGAGGCACTCAAGGATTTTTCTCCTCCGTTGTCGCCGGCAATCACCGTTCCCGCATCTCTCAAGTCCCTGAACCTCAAGGCAGGGACTGGGGGAACAAAGTCCCTCCCATCGTAGGAAAGGATCCGGTTCGAGACCACCTGAGGAACCTGAACATACGCAAGTCCTGCACTGGGGAGGAACAACCCCATGCACCAGTAGATGCTGGAGGCCGACTGGCTGGAGAGCAGCTTTGCTGACGTGGGGGGCTCCTGGTGGACATCAAGTTGAACGTGAGCCGACAACGTGCCCTTGCCGCAAAGGCGGCTAAGGATATCCTTAGCCCGCTACAGAGGAAAGCAGGGTTTATACATGTTACAATACAGTTGTGTAGACCAATCAAATTGCTCACTATCCCCGGGGGTGCAGGGTGTAATAAATAGAATCATGTTTGTTAATCAAATCAGGCTTTCTTAAAGGCTGGTGAAAAATTACAATGTTTCGACTCTTCACATACTTAAATCGCAGGCATCCAGTGTGCTATCTGGTGCACTTTGACACCTCAAGGCCTAAATCACAGGCATCCGGTGTGCTGTCTGGGGCGCTTTGACACCTCAAGGCCTAAATCACAGGCATCCGGTGTGCTTTAACACTTCAAAGGGAAGAGCTAAGTTGTGCGATAAGCTGAAAAGAGTCTCCCCAAGGACACTGATAAAGATGAGGAGCCTTCAGCCTCACGACCACCAGGAGGCGGGACAAGACCGACCCCCTAGCAACACGTCGCTCAGACACAGAATATACCAGGATTGACACATATACGGGAACCAGAAGAGTATATAATCAGCTACTTTCGGGAAGCGGGTGTGCGCCGTTGGCGGAGCAAAGACTCCCCGGCCGCCCAGCGCTGTTTTGCTTGCTGCCGCTTGCTTAATAAACTAATTTGATTAATTGGACTGGTTCCTGTCAATTATTGGGCCACAATCTATAACAAATTTGGTGCCGTGACTCGGATAGAGGCAATTTGGCTGTAAACCTCACAGGGGGGGCGCCCCGCTGAGTAAGCGGCCCCTGTTGGGGGTTTTTACACCCAAAACCTCTACCGACGAACTCGAAATTCGGCAGCAAGCAAATAAAAGCCGGCAACCCCGTAAACTTTGTGCACGAAGACCCGAACGAAGACTCAGGAATGAGTAAGTATAGGCCGGTGATCCGTTCGGTTGGGGTTGGGTATCCTGGAGTGTGCCTGTGTGAGACGTCCACTTGAGGACGAAGCAAGTGGGGACCCTTTAGTAGTGCGGTTCCCATCTCCCGCGAGGGACTGGGCCACGAACAGGGGGAAAAGACTGTGTGTGTGTGTGAAGGCACTCCGGAAGATGGGACAGAAGAAAAGCAAGCCTTCTGATCCCATGGGTGGGTCGGTGCCTAAGGTTAGGTTACCCCAGATACCGCCAGACAGTCCGTTAGGATTAATGATTAAATATTGGGATGATTACCCTTCTAGGCAGGGTAAGGATAAAGCAAAAATGATACATTATTGTATGGAAGTTTGGGGTGGGAAACAAATTAGAAGTGACCACCTGTATTGGCCCGTTTTTGGGTCCTTTGAAGATTGGATATGCCAGGCTTTACATATTTATGTTAATTCTAAGGAACCCTTTAGCCTGGAGGAGAGTGAATATGCACACTTGTGGATAAGGTCAGAGACTAGAGTAAATCTATATCACTTGAGAGAGAAGAAACAGGGGTAGGAAAAAGCCCAATTTGTAGCTAAATCATGGACGGACATTAGAAAGAAGCTGGAGAAAGTGGAGGATTGGCAGGATAGGGGTTTGGATGAATTGTTAAGGGAAGCCCAGAAAGTGTATGTCCGCAGGGAGGAGGAAATACATAAGAAACAAGCCAGAATGTTGGTAGCTGCAGTCAGAGAAGGGCAAAGGACGTCAACCCCTGGAAAAGGGTTTGAAGCTCGCCAGATAAGACAGGACACCCGAAAACCTTTAAGAGGGAGAGAATGGGGAACTGTGGTTTGTTTTTATTGTGGAGGAAAAGGGCATGTTAAAAAGGACTGCAGAAAGAGAATGATGGATGAGAAAATGTTCAAAGACTAGGGGTGTCAGGGGCTCTATTTGCTGGGAACCTGAGAAAAAAAAAAACAAAAAACCAAAAAAACCCAAAAAACCAAAAAAACCCAAAAAAACAACAGAGCCCTTGATAAAACTAGAAGTGGGTCCCCAGCAACAAGAAATTGAGTTCCTAGTGGACTCGGGAGCAGAAAGATCTACCGTTCAAAAATTGCCCCAAGGATGTAAAATATCCTCGGCGACTATACAGGTTATTGGAGCAAAAGGAGAACCTTTTGGAATACCCGTAATAAAGGATGTGTTTTTTGAAACCCATTCTAAGGTAGGGGTGGGGTCCCTGCTACTCATGCCTGAAGCAGACTATAATTTATTGGGCCGAGATTTGATGATTGAATTAGGAATTGGCTTAGAAGTAAAAAATGAAACACTAAAAAAATTAAACTGTGTCCCTTACGAGTAAGAGATGAAGAGAAAATAAATCCTGAAGTCTGGTACACCCCGGAAACAGTAGGTAAGTTAGATATTGAACCCTTTTCAGTAACAATAAGGAACCCAGAAATACCAGTCAGGATAAAACAATACCCCCTTCCTAGAGAAGGGAGGCTAGGTTTGAAACCTGAGATCCAAAGATTACTTGAAAAGGGGTTGTTAGAACCCTGTATGTCTCCTTTTAATACTCCCATCCTGCCTGTAAAAAAAGCCGGATGGAAAATATAGGTTAGTACATGACTTACGAGAAATTAACCAGAGAACAATAGCTAGATTCCCGGTGGTGGCGAATCCACACGCCCTCCTGAGTCAAATAGGGCCCGATAATCAATGGTATAGTGTAATAGATCTGAAGGATGCATTCTGGGCATGCCCTCTCAAAGAAGATTGCCGAGATTACTTTGCTTTTGAATGGGAAGACCCAGATAACCATCGGAAACAACAATTACGGCGGACGGTATTGCCCCAAGGGTTTACCGAATCTCCGAACTTGTTCGGACAAGCCTTAGAACAAATCCTGAAGGGGTATGAGTTAAGTGAAGGAGTCACACTGGTCCAATATGTGGATGATTTGCTCCTAGCTGGTGATAGCGAAGAAAAAGTGAGGCAGGAAAGTATTAAGTTACTAAATTTTTTGAGTTTACAAGGATTGAAGGTATCAAAATCAAAACTACAATTTGTTGAGAAAGAAGTAAAATATCTGGGACACAGACTAAGCAAGGGAACTAAGAAATTAGACCCCGAAAGGGTGAATGGCATATTGTCATTACCGGCTCCTAGAACTAAAAGACAGGTTAGGCAATTATTAGGTCTCTTTGGCTATTGCAGGCAATGGATTGAGAACTATAGCAAAAAGGTGAAGTTCCTCTATACCAAATTAACTAAGGATGGATTATTGGAATGGTCGGAGGATGATGATAAACAATTAGAGACACTAAAAACTGATTTAGTAAATGCCCCAGTTTTGAGCCTGCCAGATGTAAAGAAACCATTTTATCTATTTATCAATGTTGATGAAGGGACCGCATTTGGGGTATTAGCACAAGAATGGGCAGGAAGAAAGAAACCTGTGGGATACTTATCTAAACTCCTGGACCCCGTAAGTAGGGGTTGGCCTACCTGCCTTCAAGCGGTAGTAGCCGCAGCCCTTTTGGTAGAGGAAGCCCATAAAATTACCTTTGGAGGAGAATTGAGGGTATTATCACCTCACAACATCAGGGGAATTTTGCAACAAAAAGCTGACAAATGGATAACAGACGCCCGGCTCCTAAAATATGAAGGCATCCTAATCTCCTCTCCCAAACTGGAACTCGAGGTAACAAGCGTGCAGAATCCAGCACAGTTTTTGTATGGGGAGCCGAGTGACAAAATAAATCATGATTGTCTTTACAACATTGAGGAGCAAACAAAAATCAGACCAGATTTAGATGAGAAAGAACTTGGAGAAGGAGAAAAGCTATTTGTAGATGGATCATCCCGGGTAGTTGAAGGAAAGAGAAAATCAGGATTTGCAATCATTGATGGAAAAACATTTAGTGTAATAGAATCAGGACCTCTGAGCCCTAGTTGGTCTGCACAGGCTTGTGAACTATATGCTGTATTAAGAGCCTTGCAACTTTTAAAAGGTAAAATTGGAACCATATATATGGATTCAAAATATGCCTTTGGCGTAGTGCATACTTTTGGAAAAATTTGGGAAGAAAGGGGTTTAATAAATTCTCAAGGAAAAGGATTAATACACCAGGAATTAATAATCCAGGTCTTACAAGCATTACGAGGACCAGCGGGAATAGCCGTAGTACATTTAAAAGGACACCAAAAAGGATTAAGCCCATTAGTCAGAGGAAACAATCTTGCTGATCAAGAAGCAAAAAGAGCGGCATTAATGGTGATCCAGACTAAAAGAACTCGGGAGGACTGTATAACTTGTGGAAAGGAATCAGACGAATTCCCATGTTATGAGCGTTGGAAGGATTTTGGAATCGATGCAGTCCCTTGCAGATGTCTAATTTATGATGAATGTGACAACCCCAAGTATAGCCATTGCCATCTACACGGAAAAATTCACTCAATCCTGAGTTTTACAGTGCAGGAAAAAGATAAGCTGACTCAGATGGGAATCAGGGAGACAGAAAAAGGAAAGTGGAAACTCCCGGATGGCCGGGAAGTTCTCCCAAAACCTCTGGCTTTGAAAATCATGCAAAAATTCCATGAGAACACCCATTGGGGAACTCAGGCGTTAGTGGATCAGTTTGCCACAAAGTATATGTGCATTGGTGTATACAGTATAGCAAAGAGAATAGTTAGCGAATGTATGACATGCAAAAGGGTCAATAAACATCAGTTACGGGAAAAAGCCCTGGGGGGAGAGAACTGGCTCACAGACCATTTGCTAAAATCCAGCTAGACTTCACTGAACTTCCAAAGGTGGGACGATATAAATAATCATAG
>NC_071496.1:9665535-9851159 GCF_028500815.1 Rissa tridactyla
ACCACCTAACCCATTTTGTGGAAGCATTCCCGACAGCTAGAGCCACCGCTCAAACCGTAGTGAAGACTTTGCTGGAAAATATAATCCCTAGGTATGGATCCATTGAGGTAATACACTCTGATAGGGGCTCCCATTTTGTTTCAAAAATAGCAAGGGAAGCTCTCTCCTCTTTGGGGACAAAATGGGAATATCATACTCCCTGGCATCCACAAAGCTCGGGAAAGGTAGAAAGAGTAAATGGGGAAATAAAGAAACAGCTCACAAAATTGATGTTAGAAACTAAGATGTCACGGGTAAAGTGCCTCCCCTTAGCACTATTGAATATAAGAACACAGCCCCGAACTGATGTAGGAATTTCCCCCTTTGAAATGTTATATGGGATGCCATACGATTTAGAAATTCCGCAGGACCACCCCCAACTTGAAAATTCACAAATTAGACCTTATATAATTCAACTCATGGCTAGGAGAGTAAAGCTGCGGAATAAGGGCTTAGTAGTACAGAGACCCCCCTTGGATGTAGCCATGCATAACATAAAGCCAGGAGACAAAGTGCTAATCAAATCATGGAAAGAGTCCCCATTAACCCCCCCGTTGGGAAGGGCCCTATCTCGTTTTACTCACCACAGAAACAGCCATCCGGACAGCAGAGAGAGGCTGGACTCATGCGAGCCGCGTAAAAGGACCATTAAAAGACTATTCTTGGGAAGTGACAAGCCCGCCTGGAGATCTGAAGATTGCCTTCAGGAGGTTGTAAATGGACACACATATAACTGTGGTACAAGTGAGCGACTACAGCATATCGGTGGGGTACGGTTACGGTGATACAGGGGACATAAGAATCAAGTGTGACATTCTGAGCTGTAATTGTTATCCTTTTTATTTGTTTTATTTGTAAAGGGTGTCGAGAACGGAGGGGGACCCATTGCCGTTACGGGATACCCCCTCGAGGGGTTTGCCAACCTTGTGGGGACAAAGAGCGTGAGCTCACCAAATTGGCTCTAGACATAAAAATATTTAATGGTGAAATCCAGGAGCAATCTAGTGAATGGCGGGAGATATTTGCACGGGGTATTAAACCCGAGTACTATTGCTATCACCCTCGCGAACCTGCTCCATTTGTAATTGACATTATTAAAGTGTGTTGTCGCAAGACACTTAAAGGGGTTCAGTGCGATTCACCTGAAATGCACAGAAGCAAGCGACTAAAAATTGCATTTATTCTCCTGAAGACTACCCCTGCTGCCGAGAAGATGATACCCCTCGTGGCTCGAAGCAACCGAGTCGACGAGCGAGGCAGAGGAGTAAAAAGCTGTGGAGAACAGAACCCAAAGAGTGGGACTGTACAAAGACACTGGGAGGACTGCCTCAGTGTTAACCAAGGGAATCGCACGAAATGCCCCGGGAGGGGTGATAGCACTGAAAAGGACTGGGTAATTGGAGTGAGTGTTCAAACTAAACTTATTACCCGGCCGGGTTTCCACCCTTCTCGCCACACTCTAATTTTAATTTTACTAAATCTTGTAGGTTTCTTATTGTTTGCACAGCAAGGGGGGTTGTGTGTTGCTCTGGATGAGGAATGCTGCGTATATGCAGATCACACTGGAGTAGTTAGAGACACCATGACAAAACTACGAGAAGGATTAGAAAAAAGAAAGAAAGAAAGAGAAGCACAGCAAAGTTGGTATGAATCTTGGTTCAATTATTCCCCATGGATGACTACGCTATTGTCTACCATCGCGGGACCTATGATACTATTAATTTTGGGATTAACATTTGGCCCTTGTATATTGAACAAAGTAATTGAAGTTGTAAAGGGCAGACTGGAAGCTGCCCATTTAATGCTTCTCAGGGCTAAATACGAGTCATTAGATAAGGAACCAGCAATAGAAGAAACATTAGCTTTAAGTCACGCTGAACTCCAAAGATTTGATGAACAAAATGGTAAATAAAAAAAAAAAGGGGGGATTGTAATAATAAATAGAATCATGTTTGTTAATCAAATCAGGCTTTCTTAAAGGCTGGTGAAAAATTACAATGTTTCGACTCTTCACATACTTAAATCGCAGGCATCCAGTGTGCTGTCTGGTGCACTTTGACACCTCAAGGCCTAAATCACAGGCATCCGGTGTGCTGTCTGGTGCACTTTGACACCTCAAGGCCTAAATCACAGGCATCTGGTGTGCTTTAACACTTCAAAGGGAAGAGCTAAGTTGTGCGATAAGCTGAAAAGAGTCTCCCCAAGGACACTGATAAAGATGAGGAGCCTTCAGCCTCACGACCACCAGGAGGCGGGACAAGACCGACCCCCTAGCAACACGTCGCTCAGACACAGAATATACCAGGATTGACACATATACGGGAACCAGAAGAGTATATAATCAGCTACTTTCGGGAAGCGGGTGTGCGCCGTTGGCGGAGCAAAGACTCCCCGGCCGCCCAGCGCTGTTTTGCTTGCTGCCGCTTGCTTAATAAACTAATTTGATTAATTGGACTGGTTCCTGTCAATTATTGGGCCACAATCTATAACACAGGGCACCAGAGACCACCCTTGGGCAGCTTTGGGGGCACTGCCTGTTTTTCTACGAGCCTCCTACCCAGCTTAGCGCAAATCCTATCTCGATCTGCGCCCCCCCCCCACACCCACACCCACACAGCCCTCGAGCCACCAGTGCTGAAGACACGCTTTGTATTGTATTTTCTCCCAGGAGGCGCGCAGCTTAGAAACGTCTGCAATCCAAGCGGGGCTTGCAGGGAACAATTGAGAGCAACTTCTGTCGGTTCTGGGGAGTGTTCTGAAAAGTTAAGGCCTGCCCTGCCCTGGCAAAAGCAGTCCTTTGACTGGAGGGAGCAGCACCAAAAAGCCACAAGCACGTTTGGGGTGGAGTTGACGCGGTAATAAATAACAGTCAATAGTACTTGTAGCTACAACAGCCTCTTCTGAGACCTCGTCGCCCGCCCACAGGGTCGCAGCACTACACGGCACGGATCCCTCCGCGGACTGGCCCAACGTCTTCTCCCTCCGCCCCCAGGTCGGATCCCTCCGCGCCCCGAGGGCACGCAAACTCCCTGAGCCCCGCTAAGCACCAGGTCGACGAGGGCGGACCCGCCGGGGGGCCGGGGACAAGCGAAAACGACAGACGAGACAGCCAATCGAGACGCGGGATCGGCCGGCGGCCATCTGGCGGCCCAATGGGCGCCGCGGAGGGCCTGGCCGAGTGGAGGAAGCGCGGGGGCGACAAGGGGCGTTGTCGTGGCCGACGAGCTTATTGGGGCGCGGGCCGCCCGGCCTGGTGCCGCCGCCACCCGCAGTGTTTTCGGGAAGATCATCGGCAAGGCGCTTCCCCGCCAACGTCGCCTACGAGGACGAGGAGGTAGCCGCGGCTTTGCTCTGAGCGCGGTTCCTCCTCCCTCCCCCCGTCCCCCCCCTCCCCCCGCGCTCGCAGGCACCCTGAGCCGAGGACCCGTTGCGCGGTGCCCGGGAGCGCGGCAGGGCGGGTGGCGGCCTTGCTGCGGGCGGGCGGGCGGGCGGTGGAGGGACGGGGCCTCTCTGGGTTGTGGCGCTCTCTACTGCGCGATCCCTATAACATCGCGCTTCTTCGGTGCGGCCCCCCCGCCCCCGGCTGCCGCGGCGCGTACTGGGTTGCTGGTGCTGGCCGGCTCGCCTCGGTTCCCAGCCCCGCCGTGTCGCGTGCGCGCGTGCGTAGAGGAGGGCCTCTGACGGTAAGGCACTTGGTGGCAGCCGCAGACGTTTGCCGCGTGATATCCCTTTGGCACTGCAAGTCGTGCAAAGTTTGCTGCCGAGGGATGCGAGTGGTCCTACCTCGTGTAGGACGACAGTCTTGAAACCTTAGATTAAGCGCACGCAGTCAGTCTCCTCGGGGATTCCAGGCGTATGTATGTAAACGGTGAACGTCTGAGTGGTGACCGTAATGAGTTAGTTCTGCGTAGGAGAAAGGCAGGTCTTGATGTGCCTCCTAATAGCACTGTAGAGATTTCACAGCTCTGCTGTGCTAGGCTTTGGTTCTGCGCCCCCAAACTGGATTGTTACAGCTTTTCTTATTTTTCTTTACCAAAAAAGTAAATCCAGGAACTCGTCATCCTTAGGAAACGATCGACCCGAATTAAAACGTACTGGAGGTCGCTAGTCTGAAGTACTGGCCCGCCTCCTTGCCCCCATCACCTTGCATGCCGAATCCCACTTCTGGAGGGGGCTCTGTAAAGACGTTGTATTTTTTTGTACAGAAAGCATTAATATCGCGTAAGAAAAATCAACGTTTCGGCTTGCGTTTGGGGTATCCGGTAGTCTGCTTCTGTAGGAGTTCGGTGGGGCATATTGATTTGCTTAAGCTATTATTACCTTTCTCTGAAGCCAATGACGTTTTAACTGTTTACTCTTCCTCCAGCGCCTTGCGTTCCGTGATCTTTCACCCCAAGCTCCGACGCTTTTCCTAGCCATGCCTAAGGAGGCAATTATGAGGTTAAGCGAAGCAGAAGATCCTGGTGAATGTGTAAGTACTGTGGAAGCTTTCTGTACGCTAAACTGTACCTGTCGTTAGTTCCTAATTTAGTAGACTCTTTCCCATCCCCCCTTTTCCCCTTGATAGGGCACGGTAGGCTGGTTTGGGTTTTCTGGCGCTATAATCTTTTCTCTCTGGCTTGTAATGGAGCTGAGCTTTTTGACCGAAAGTAGCGATATAAAGCAATGCTCATCCCTGGGTACGTACTCCTGGTGCAAAATGCAGTGTTGTTTTGGAGCGCAGGGTGATGCCTACTGTCACGGTTTAGAGCAAGAGGAGGAGTAGTACTTCTTCTAATACGGAGAAGAGGGCTTGGGGTTTTTGGCAGGTCGGGGGTGAGGAAGGGCAAAGCTGGTCGAGAGGTGCTGGATGCTTCGCTTTTGGCTATAAAAGTCAAGTTCAGAGACTTTGTAAACCCACGCAAAAGGCAGCCTGAAGCTTATTTTCCACCCGAGTTGCGTATGTTGCCTGAAGAGATAACGGGGGGCTTTAACCCGGAGACAAACTTAGCTTCTGTGGCTGTTTTGTAGTCCGTTACTGTCTAGCTTGAAAACAATTGCGTAGCCCTTTTTCTTCCCCCCCCCTACAGTGTGCGTAATCGGTCTTTGTAGCTTTGCTTGGAAAATGCCGGTTGCAGGCGGACAGACAGTAATTTGAAGCGCAGTGGTTGAATTGCTAGGAGTTGGCTAACTGGTTTCTCTGGGTGCTTCTCTGCTCTCATTCCTCCCCTCCCTGCCCTCTCCCCTTTTTGTGTGTGGCTTTTTATTTTACTTATTTATGGTTTTGTACTTCCTTCTCCAGCTTCTTGGGCATTTAATGATTGTTGGCAAGCAGCGTGCTGCTCACCTGGGCCTGACCGATGGATTCCGGATGGTTGCGGATGAAGGGCCCGAGGGTGGGCAGCCTGTCTGTCACGTACATCTACGTATTCTGGGTGGCCGTCAGTTGGGCTGGCCGCCTGGCTGAGACTTTTGCACCGCAAGAGCTGCTGCACGTGTACAAATCGCCGCTGAATGGATTTCGTCTGTTGCCCGTCGATCTAGGCACTGTTGATGTCGAATGTTTTGTGCCGCGTGTCTGTGGAAGGTAATAAAAGCTGTGAGCAGCAGTTGCACAATAAAGATTTAGCATGGGGATCTCACCTCCGTCTTGTGCGTCTTACTGAGGGAAATAGTTCCGCAAGTTAAAACGGCGTCTCCCCGGAGTGTAAGTACGTGGACTGTGTCGGTCTGTTAACAGTGTTCTATAGATAGATAGTGATTTGGCCAGTCATTTGAAGCGTGACGCTGGGACGGCTTAGCAGTCTCCTGCGTCCTGTAGGAAGCAGACTCTTGGCTCTTTGGAAGCGGTACGCAAATGTACGTAAAGCCAGTGTAGGCGGCTGCTGCTGCAACACCTTTAGAAAATACTGTATGCGACGCTACAGGCATGCCATACAAGGGTGCTTTCGGCACAGTGCAATGCGTTGGAAGCATCCAACTCCTGTTGGAGCACTTCATCAAGGGCTGTGTGATAAGGCCCCGTTGATAATCCCTTTTCTGCCGAGGAGGGACGTGGTAGGAGAAAACAATTGGTCTGAATGGCAGCTGTGGTGCTTCCATAGCACGGTGGAATATCTCTCTTGGTCCATTTGGGTCAGCTGTCCTGGCTGTGTCCCCTGCCAGCCTCTTGCCCACCCCCAGCTTACTGGACTGTGGGGGTGGGGGTGGCTGGAGAGACAGCCTCCGTGCTGTGGGAGCACTGCTCGGCAGTAGCCAGAACACTGGTGTGTTATCAACACCCTTCCAGCTACAGCTACGAAGCACAGCACTATGAGGGCTGCTGTGGGGAAAGTTACCTTCCATCCCAGCCAGACCCAAACCAAAGCTACGTCGCAGGGAGACAGCAAACTTCATCTTTCTTTAACAGCTATTAAAAAAGGGAGACGGGCATGGGAAAGTGAGGAGAAATAACTGGACTCCAGACGATCCAATGTGAATCAACAGAAGCCGTTTATTAAGCACAGATCATCATCTTCTATACCCTGTGTTGTAGCTGTACATGCCACTCGCTTGTTTCTGATTAGCTAGTTACACTGTCCACGCGCTGTCCATGCAGTTCATTCACACATCAGATTGGTTACAAGAATTCACATAGTAAATTGCTTAGTCATTAGCACAACATGTTTTCTACTTTCTCAGTTCTCATTTTCCCCATGTACTAATTCCATCTTCTACCACCTGTTTTGCCCTTAATCTAATCTCTCATAGTAGGGAGGCTGGCTCACGTGACCATTTTCTCTCAGACACATTCCTACAGGAAAGCAGGGCCATCCTTCGTTGCCCTTGAACGCTGCGTCCGACCTTTTGTGGGAAAGCCTCCGTCCTCTTCTTTGTAGCCGCCCTTTAAGTACTGGCAGACTGCGATGAGGTTCCCTCCCCCGCGAGCCTTCTCTTCTGCAAGGGAGAAGAGACCCAACTCCTTCAGCCTTTCCTCCTAGGGCAGGTTCTCCAGCCCTTTGGTCATCTTTGCGGCCCTCCTTGGGACCTTCCCCAGTCGGTCTGCGTCTCTTTTTTGAATTGTGGGGACCAGAACTGGACACGGCGCTCCAGGTGTGGCCTGCGGGGGTAGCCTGTGTGAGAAGAGGCCAGGGTCTGCCCTGTGCTGGACGCAGCTGGTGCCAGCCAGCTAGGCACTGGACTTGCCGCAGGCCAAAGCTGAGCGGCTCAGCGAAGCCGGGGGCGCCCCTGTGAAAACCTATTGAAGAAAGGGCAAAGCGCTGTCCGGGGCAGGTATTTCCCTGCTGCCTGTGGGTCCGGCCGGTGGATGTTTCCTGAAGGAACTTTTTCATCCTATTTTCTCCCCCTGTCCTGTTGAGGAGGGGCAGTGAGAGAGCGGCTGGGCGGGCCCCTGACAGCCGGCCGAGGTCAATCCATCACAAAGCCTAAAGGGCAGATTCCTCCATGTAGAAGTGTTGAAGGGGGTTGGTGCTTTAAGGAACGATAGTGACTGGGGTTTTGGAGACAGGAAAGTCGGGAAATCGCTGGGGATCCAGTTGCTTCGAGGGGGGGAAATTCCAAGAGAAAAAGCCTTCTTTCTGAGCAATAAGAGGCTCTTGTGAGCAGAGGGCTCTAGTCTCCCTTTGTTCTCGCTTGGTAATGAAAGAGACAAGGCACCGGAACTCCTGCGTGCGAAGGGATGAAAATGTGCGGAGCCTGTTGGATGCTCTTTGTGTGCGCGTGTTGGAAACCCAGGAACAGCTATAAGGAGGTGGGTGTGAGCTTGGTTAACTTGGCCAAGCCAACCACGCAAAGCTGACCCAACCTCCCGCCCGCATCAGAACCAGTGCCACCAGAAAAGCACGTAAGGTGTTAGCAATTGGAGATCCCCTACTGAGAGGCACCGACGCACCCGTTTGCCGTCCAGGCGATTTCTCTCGAGAAGTCTGCTGCCTACCAGGGGCTCGCATCCGTGGCGTCGCCGAGAGGCTGCCGAGCCTGGTGATCCCTGCAGATTATCATGCGCTCCTACTATTCCGCGTAGGGTCTGACGAGGCAACTTAGAACCCTCCAAAGAGACTTTATGTCCCTCGGAGCAATGTTAAAAGGATCAGGAGCACAGGTGGTGGTCTCCTCTCTCCTCCCAGTCAGAGGGAGGGGTCCAGGAAGGAGGAGACGAATTGAACAGGTGAATGCCTGGCTGCGTAGCTGGTGCCATACTCGAGGTTTTGGCTTCTGTGATCACGGGTGTACCTTTGAGAAGCCGGGTCTGTTGGGAGCTGATGGGATTCGCCTGACCAAGCGGGGCAAGAGGGTCTTTGCCAACAAGCTGGCCGGACTTACAAGGAGGGCTTTAAACTAGGCTCAGCGGGGGAAGGGGATGGAGTTCTGAGCAACAGAGAAGAGCCAGGGGCTGCTGATGCGTTAGGAACCAACAGGGGAACCCCTGAGAAATGCCGCAAAGGACTTGGGGCTTGATCCTCCAGAAAGGCGACACGGTCGGCAGCCCAACTGAAGTGCCTCTATACCACTGCGCGCAGCACAGGTAACAAACAGGAGGAGTTGGAAGCCCCTGTGCAGAAGGAGCAGAAGGGAGCTGGCAGCTCTTTCAGGACGTTTTTTCTTCGAGCACAAGAGCTCTCGATTCCCACGCGTAAGAAATGGGAAAATAGAAATTCGTCTACCTAGACTTTAGTAAAGCCTTTGACACCGTTTCCCACAGCGTTCTCCTGGAGAAACTGGCTGCTCATGGCTTGGACGGGCGTACTCTTTGCTGGGTAAAGAACTGGCTGGAGGGCCGGGCCCAGAGAGTTGTGGTGAATGGAGTTAAATCCAGTTGGCGGCCGGTCACAAGTGGTGTTCCCCAGGGCTCAGTACCGGGGCCGGTTCTGTTTAATATCTTTCTCAACGACCTGGACGAGGGGATCGAGTGCACCCTCACTCAGTAAGTTTGCAGCCGACACCAAGTTGGGCGGGAGCGTCGATCTGCTTGAGGGTAGGATGGCTCTACAGAGGGATCTGGACAGGCTGGATCGATGGGCCGAGGCCAATGGTATGAGGTTCAACAAGGCCAAGTGCCGGGTCCTGCACTTGGGTCACAACAACCCCGTGCAACGCTACAGGCTTGGGGAAGAGTGGCTGGAAAGCTGCCCAGCAGAAAAGAGCCTGGGGGTATTGGTAGACAGCCGTCTGAATGTGAGCCAGCAGTGTGCCCAGGTGGCCAAGGCGGCCAACAGCATCCTGGCCTGTATCAGGAATAGCGTGGCGAGCAGGACTGGGGAAGCGACTGTCCCCCTGTACTCAGCACCGCTGAGGCCGCACCTCGAATACTGTGTTCAGTTTTGGGCCTCTCACTACAAGAAAGACACGGAGGTGCTGGAGCGTGTCCGGAGAAGGGCAACGGAGCTGGTGAGGGGTCTGGAGCACAAGGCTTATGAGGAGCGGCTGAGGGAACTGGGGTGGCTTAGCCTGGAGTAAAGGAGGCTGAGGGGAGACCTTATCGCTCTCTACAACTACCGGAAAGGAGGTTGTAGCGAGGCGGGGGTTGGTCTCTTCTCCCAAGTAACAGGCGATAGGACGAGAGGAAACGGCCTCGAGTTGCGCCAGGGGAGGTTTAGGACGGATATTAGGAAAAATTTCTTCGCGGAAAGGGTTATCGAACGTTGGACCAGGCTGCCCAGGGAAGTGGTTGAATCACCATCCCTGGAGGTATTTAAAAGACGGGTAGACGCGGCGCTTAGGGACGTGGTTTGGTGGTGGTTTTGGCAGCGTTAGGTTAATGGTTGGACTCGATGATCTTAAAGGTCCCTTCCGACCTAGACGATTCTATGAAATCAGGCAAGGAAGGCAGGAGCCCAGCATGGCTGAGTAAGGACCTTCTGGTCGAGCTGAAGCGCAAGGAGGAAATGCGTAGGCGGTGGAAGCAGAGACACGCATCCTGGGAAGAATATAGGGATGGGGTCGGGAAAGCTAAGGCACAGCTGGAGCTGAATTTGGCAAGGGATGTGAAGAAGAATCATAAGAAGGGCTTCTACAGGTGCGTTGGTCAGAAAAGGAAGACTAAAGAAAACGCACCCCACCCCCACCCCCCTCCGATAGGTAAGACAGGAGAGCTAGCGCCAACCGACATGGAGAAGGCCGAGGCACTCAAGGATTTTTCTCCTCCGTTGTCGCCGGCAATCACTGTTCCCGCATCTCTCAAGTCCCTGAACCTCAAGGCAGGGACTGGGGGAACAAAGTCCCTCCCATCGTAGGAAAGGATCCGGTTCGAGACCACCTGAGGAACCTGAACATACGCAAGTCCTGCACTGGGGAGGAACAACCCCATGCACCAGTAGATGCTGGAGGCCGACTGGCTGGAGAGCAGCTTTGCTGACGTGGGGGGCTCCTGGTGGACATCAAGTTGAACGTGAGCCGACAACGTGCCCTTGCCGCAAAGGCGGCTAAGGATATCCTTAGCCCGCTACAGAGGAAAGCAGGGTTTATACATGTTACAATACAGTTGTGTAGACCAATCAAATTGCTCACTATCCCCGGGGGTGCAGGGTGTAATAAATAGAATCATGTTTGTTAATCAAATCAGGCTTTCTTAAAGGCTGGTGAAAAATTACAATGTTTCGACTCTTCACATACTTAAATCGCAGGCATCCAGTGTGCTATCTGGTGCACTTTGACACCTCAAGGCCTAAATCACAGGCATCCGGTGTGCTGTCTGGTGCACTTTGACACCTCAAGGCCTAAATCACAGGCATCCGGTGTGCTTTAACACTTCAAAGGGAAGAGCTAAGTTGTGCGATAAGCTGAAAAGAGTCTCCCCAAGGACACTGATAAAGATGAGGAGCCTTCAGCCTCACGACCACCAGGAGGCGGGACAAGACCGACCCCCTAGCAACACGTCGCTCAGACACAGAATATACCAGGATTGACACATATACGGGAACCAGAAGAGTATATAATCAGCTACTTTCGGGAAGCGGGTGTGCGCCGTTGGCGGAGCAAAGACTCCCCGGCCGCCCAGCGCTGTTTTGCTTGCTGCCGCTTGCTTAATAAACTAATTTGATTAATTGGACTGGTTCCTGTCAATTATTGGGCCACAATCTATAACAAATTTGGTGCCGTGACTCGGATAGAGGCAATTTGGCTGTAAACCTCACAGGGGGGGCGCCCCGCTGAGTAAGCGGCCCCTGTTGGGGGTTTTTACACCCAAAACCTCTACCGACGAACTCGAAATTCGGCAGCAAGCAAATAAAAGCCGGCAACCCCGTAAACTTTGTGCACGAAGACCCGAACGAAGACTCAGGAATGAGTAAGTATAGGCCGGTGATCCGTTCGGTTGGGGTTGGGTATCCTGGAGTGTGCCTGTGTGAGACGTCCACTTGAGGACGAAGCAAGTGGGGACCCTTTAGTAGTGCGGTTCCCATCTCCCGCGAGGGACTGGGCCACGAACAGGGGGAAAAGACTGTGTGTGTGCGTGAAGGCACTCCGGAAGATGGGACAGAAGAAAAGCAAGCCTTCTGATCCCATGGGTGGGTCGGTGCCTAAGGTTAGGTTACCCCAGATACCGCCAGACAGTCCGTTAGGATTAATGATTAAATATTGGGATGATTACCCTTCTAGGCAGGGTAAGGATAAAGCAAAAATGATACATTATTGTATGGAAGTTTGGGGTGGGAAACAAATTAGAAGTGACCACCTGTATTGGCCCGTTTTTGGGTCCTTTGAAGATTGGATATGCCAGGCTTTACATATTTATGTTAATTCTAAGGAACCCTTTAGCCTGGAGGAGAGTGAATATGCACACTTGTGGATAAGGTCAGAGACTAGAGTAAATCTATATCACTTGAGAGAGAAGAAACAGGGGTAGGAAAAAGCCCAATTTGTAGCTAAATCATGGACGGACATTAGAAAGAAGCTGGAGAAAGTGGAGGATTGGCAGGATAGGGGTTTGGATGAATTGTTAAGGGAAGCCCAGAAAGTGTATGTCCGCAGGGAGGAGGAAATACATAAGAAACAAGCCAGAATGTTGGTAGCTGCAGTCAGAGAAGGGCAAAGGACGTCAACCCCTGGAAAAGGGTTTGAAGCTCGCCAGATAAGACAGGACACCCGAAAACCTTTAAGAGGGAGAGAATGGGGAACTGTGGTTTGTTTTTATTGTGGAGGAAAAGGGCATGTTAAAAAGGACTGCAGAAAGAGAATGATGGATGAGAAAATGTTCAAAGACTAGGGGTGTCAGGGGCTCTATTTGCTGGGAACCTGAGAAAAAAAAAAAAACAAAAAAACCCAAAAAACCAAAAAAACCCAAAAACCCAAAAAAACCCAAAAAAACAACAGAGCCCTTGATAAAACTAGAAGTGGGTCCCCAGCAACAAGAAATTGAGTTCCTAGTGGACTCGGGAGCAGAAAGATCTACCGTTCAAAAATTGCCCCAAGGATGTAAAATATCCTCGGCGACTATACAGGTTATTGGAGCAAAAGGAGAACCTTTTGGAATACCCGTAATAAAGGATGTGTTTTTTGAAACCCATTCTAAGGTAGGGGTGGGGTCCCTGCTACTCATGCCTGAAGCAGACTATAATTTATTGGGCCGAGATTTGATGATTGAATTAGGAATTGGCTTAGAAGTAAAAAATGAAACACTAAAAAAATTAAACTGTGTCCCTTACGAGTAAGAGATGAAGAGAAAATAAATCCTGAAGTCTGGTACACCCCGGAAACAGTAGGTAAGTTAGATATTGAACCCTTTTCAGTAACAATAAGGAACCCAGAAATACCAGTCAGGATAAAACAATACCCCCTTCCTAGAGAAGGGAGGCTAGGTTTGAAACCTGAGATCCAAAGATTACTTGAAAAGGGGTTGTTAGAACCCTGTATGTCTCCTTTTAATACTCCCATCCTGCCTGTAAAAAAAGCCGGATGGAAAATATAGGTTAGTACATGACTTACGAGAAATTAACCAGAGAACAATAGCTAGATTCCCGGTGGTGGCGAATCCACACGCCCTCCTGAGTCAAATAGGGCCCGATAATCAATGGTATAGTGTAATAGATCTGAAGGATGCATTCTGGGCATGCCCTCTCAAAGAAGATTGCCGAGATTACTTTGCTTTTGAATGGGAAGACCCAGATAACCATCGGAAACAACAATTACGGCGGACGGTATTGCCCCAAGGGTTTACCGAATCTCCGAACTTGTTCGGACAAGCCTTAGAACAAATCCTGAAGGGGTATGAGTTAAGTGAAGGAGTCACACTGGTCCAATATGTGGATGATTTGCTCCTAGCTGGTGATAGCGAAGAAAAAGTGAGGCAGGAAAGTATTAAGTTACTAAATTTTTTGAGTTTACAAGGATTGAAGGTATCAAAATCAAAACTACAATTTGTTGAGAAAGAAGTAAAATATCTGGGACACAGACTAAGCAAGGGAACTAAGAAATTAGACCCCGAAAGGGTGAATGGCATATTGTCATTACCGGCTCCTAGAACTAAAAGACAGGTTAGGCAATTATTAGGTCTCTTTGGCTATTGCAGGCAATGGATTGAGAACTATAGCAAAAAGGTGAAGTTCCTCTATACCAAATTAACTAAGGATGGATTATTGGAATGGTCGGAGGATGATGATAAACAATTAGAGACACTAAAAACTGATTTAGTAAATGCCCCAGTTTTGAGCCTGCCAGATGTAAAGAAACCATTTTATCTATTTATCAATGTTGATGAAGGGACCGCATTTGGGGTATTAGCACAAGAATGGGCAGGAAGAAAGAAACCTGTGGGATACTTATCTAAACTCCTGGACCCCGTAAGTAGGGGTTGGCCTACCTGCCTTCAAGCGGTAGTAGCCGCAGCCCTTTTGGTAGAGGAAGCCCATAAAATTACCTTTGGAGGAGAATTGAGGGTATTATCACCTCACAACATCAGGGGAATTTTGCAACAAAAAGCTGACAAATGGATAACAGACGCCCGGCTCCTAAAATATGAAGGCATCCTAATCTCCTCTCCCAAACTGGAACTCGAGGTAACAAGCGTGCAGAATCCAGCACAGTTTTTGTATGGGGAGCCGAGTGACAAAATAAATCATGATTGTCTTTACAACATTGAGGAGCAAACAAAAATCAGACCAGATTTAGATGAGAAAGAACTTGGAGAAGGAGAAAAGCTATTTGTAGATGGATCATCCCGGGTAGTTGAAGGAAAGAGAAAATCAGGATTTGCAATCATTGATGGAAAAACATTTAGTGTAATAGAATCAGGACCTCTGAGCCCTAGTTGGTCTGCACAGGCTTGTGAACTATATGCTGTATTAAGAGCCTTGCAACTTTTAAAAGGTAAAATTGGAACCATATATATGGATTCAAAATATGCCTTTGGCGTAGTGCATACTTTTGGAAAAATTTGGGAAGAAAGGGGTTTAATAAATTCTCAAGGAAAAGGATTAATACACCAGGAATTAATAATCCAGGTCTTACAAGCATTACGAGGACCGGCGGGAATAGCCGTAGTACATTTAAAAGGACACCAAAAAGGATTAAGCCCATTAGTCAGAGGAAACAATCTTGCTGATCAAGAAGCAAAAAGAGCGGCATTAATGGTGATCCAGACTAAAAGAACTCGGGAGGACTGTATAACTTGTGGAAAGGAATCAGACGAATTCCCATGTTATGAGCGTTGGAAGGATTTTGGAATCGATGCAGTCCCTTGCAGATGTCTAATTTATGATGAATGTGACAACCCCAAGTATAGCCATTGCCATCTACACGGAAAAATTCACTCAATCCTGAGTTTTACAGTGCAGGAAAAAGATAAGCTGACTCAGATGGGAATCAGGGAGACAGAAAAAGGAAAGTGGAAACTCCCGGATGGCCGGGAAGTTCTCCCAAAACCTCTGGCTTTGAAAATCATGCAAAAATTCCATGAGAACACCCATTGGGGAACTCAGGCGTTAGTGGATCAGTTTGCCACAAAGTATATGTGCATTGGTGTATACAGTATAGCAAAGAGAATAGTTAGCGAATGTATGACATGCAAAAGGGTCAATAAACATCAGTTACGGGAAAAAGCCCTGGGGGGAGAGAACTGGCTCACAGACCATTTGCTAAAATCCAGCTAGACTTCACTGAACTTCCAAAGGTGGGACGATATAAATAATCATAGACCACCTAACCCATTTTGTGGAAGCATTCCCGACAGCTAGAGCCACCGCTCAAACCGTAGTGAAGACTTTGCTGGAAAATATAATCCCTAGGTATGGATCCATTGAGGTAATACACTCTGATAGGGGCTCCCATTTTGTTTCAAAAATAGCAAGGGAAGCTCTCTCCTCTTTGGGGACAAAATGGGAATATCATACTCCCTGGCATCCACAAAGCTCGGGAAAGGTAGAAAGAGTAAATGGGGAAATAAAGAAACAGCTCACAAAATTGATGTTAGAAACTAAGATGTCACGGGTAAAGTGCCTCCCCTTAGCACTATTGAATATAAGAACACAGCCCCGAACTGATGTAGGAATTTCCCCCTTTGAAATGTTATATGGGATGCCATACGATTTAGAAATTCCGCAGGACCACCCCCAACTTGAAAATTCACAAATTAGACCTTATATAATTCAACTCATGGCTAGGAGAGTAAAGCTGCGGAATAAGGGCTTAGTAGTACAGAGACCCCCCTTGGATGTAGCCATGCATAACATAAAGCCAGGAGACAAAGTGCTAATCAAATCATGGAAAGAGTCCCCATTAACCCCCCCGTTGGGAAGGGCCCTATCTCGTTTTACTCACCACAGAAACAGCCATCCGGACAGCAGAGAGAGGCTGGACTCATGCGAGCCGCGTAAAAGGACCATTAAAAGACTATTCTTGGGAAGTGACAAGCCCGCCTGGAGATCTGAAGATTGCCTTCAGGAGGTTGTAAATGGACACACATATAACTGTGGTACAAGTGAGCGACTACAGCATATCGGTGGGGTACGGTTACGGTGATACAGGGGACATAAGAATCAAGTGTGACATTCTGAGCTGTAATTGTTATCCTTTTTATTTGTTTTATTTGTAAAGGGTGTCGAGAACGGAGGGGGACCCATTGCCGTTACGGGATACCCCCTCGAGGGGTTTGCCAACCTTGTGGGGACAAAGAGCGTGAGCTCACCAAATTGGCTCTAGACATAAAAATATTTAATGGTGAAATCCAGGAGCAATCTAGTGAATGGCGGGAGATATTTGCACGGGGTATTAAACCCGAGTACTATTGCTATCACCCTCGCGAACCTGCTCCATTTGTAATTGACATTATTAAAGTGTGTTGTCGCAAGACACTTAAAGGGGTTCAGTGCGATTCACCTGAAATGCACAGAAGCAAGCGACTAAAAATTGCATTTATTCTCCTGAAGACTACCCCTGCTGCCGAGAAGATGATACCCCTCGTGGCTCGAAGCAACCGAGTCGACGAGCGAGGCAGAGGAGTAAAAAGCTGTGGAGAACAGAACCCAAAGAGTGGGACTGTACAAAGACACTGGGAGGACTGCCTCAGTGTTAACCAAGGGAATCGCACGAAATGCCCCGGGAGGAGTGATAGCACTGAAAAGGACTGGGTAATTGGAGTGAGTGTTCAAACTAAACTTATTACCCGGCCGGGTTTCCACCCTTCTCGCCACACTCTAATTTTAATTTTACTAAATCTTGTAGGTTTCTTATTGTTTGCACAGCAAGGGGGGTTGTGTGTTGCTCTGGATGAGGAATGCTGCGTATATGCAGATCACACTGGAGTAGTTAGAGACACCATGACAAAACTACGAGAAGGATTAGAAAAAAGAAAGAAAGAAAGAGAAGCACAGCAAAGTTGGTATGAATCTTGGTTCAATTATTCCCCATGGATGACTACGCTATTGTCTACCATCGCGGGACCTATGATACTATTAATTTTGGGATTAACATTTGGCCCTTGTATATTGAACAAAGTAATTGAAGTTGTAAAGGGCAGACTGGAAGCTGCCCATTTAATGCTTCTCAGGGCTAAATACGAGTCATTAGATAAGGAACCAGCAATAGAAGAAACATTAGCTTTAAGTCACGCTGAACTCCAAAGATTTGATGAACAAAATGGTAAATAAAAAAAAAAAGGGGGGATTGTAATAATAAATAGAATCATGTTTGTTAATCAAATCAGGCTTTCTTAAAGGCTGGTGAAAAATTACAATGTTTCGACTCTTCACATACTTAAATCGCAGGCATCCAGTGTGCTATCTGGTGCACTTTGACACCTCAAGGCCTAAATCGCAGGCATCCGGTGTGCTGTCTGGTGCACTTTGACACCTCAAGGCCTAAATCACAGGCATCCGGTGTGCTTTAACACTTCAAAGGGAAGAGCTAAGTTGTGCGATAAGCTGAAAAGAGTCTCCCCAAGGACACTGATAAAGATGAGGAGCCTTCAGCCTCACGACCACCAGGAGGCGGGACAAGACCGACCCCCTAGCAACACGTCGCTCAGACACAGAATATACCAGGATTGACACATATACGGGAACCAGAAGAGTATATAATCAGCTACTTTCGGGAAGCGGGTGTGCGCCGTTGGCGGAGCAAAGACTCCCCGGCCGCCCAGCGCTGTTTTGCTTGCTGCCGCTTGCTTAATAAACTAATTTGATTAATTGGACTGGTTCCTGTCAATTATTGGGCCACAATCTATAACACAGGGCACCAGAGACCACCCTTGGGCAGCTTTGGGGGCACTGCCTGTTTTTCTACGAGCCTCCTACCCAGCTTAGCGCAAATCCTATCTCGATCTGCGCCCCCCCCCCACACCCACACCCACACAGCCCTCGAGCCACCAGTGCTGAAGACACGCTTTGTATTGTATTTTCTCCCAGGAGGCGCGCAGCTTAGAAACGTCTGCAATCCAAGCGGGGCTTGCAGGGAACAATTGAGAGCAACTTCTGTCGGTTCTGGGGAGTGTTCTGAAAAGTTAAGGCCTGCCCTGCCCTGGCAAAAGCAGTCCTTTGACTGGAGGGAGCAGCACCAAAAAGCCACAAGCACGTTTGGGGTGGAGTTGACGCGGTAATAAATAACAGTCAATAGTACTTGTAGCTACAACAGCCTCTTCTGAGACCTCGTCGCCCGCCCACAGGGTCGCAGCACTACACGGCACGGATCCCTCCGCGGACTGGCCCAACGTCTTCTCCCTCCGCCCCCAGGTCGGATCCCTCCGCGCCCCGAGGGCACGCAAACTCCCTGAGCCCCGCTAAGCACCAGGTCGACGAGGGCGGACCCGCCGGGGGGCCGGGGACAAGCGAAAACGACAGACGAGACAGCCAATCGAGACGCGGGATCGGCCGGCGGCCATCTGGCGGCCCAATGGGCGCCGCGGAGGGCCTGGCCGAGTGGAGGAAGCGCGGGGGCGACAAGGGGCGTTGTCGTGGCCGACGAGCTTATTGGGGCGCGGGCCGCCCGGCCTGGTGCCGCCGCCACCCGCAGTGTTTTCGGGAAGATCATCGGCAAGGCGCTTCCCCGCCAACGTCGCCTACGAGGACGAGGAGGTAGCCGCGGCTTTGCTCTGAGCGCGGTTCCTCCTCCCTCCCCCCGTCCCCCCCTCCCCCCGCGCTCGCAGGCACCCTGAGCCGAGGACCCGTTGCGCGGTGCCCGGGAGCGCGGCAGGGCGGGTGGCGGCCTTGCTGCGGGCGGGCGGTGGAGGGACGGGGCCTCTCTGGGTTGTGGCGCTCTCTACTGCGCGATCCCTATAACATCGCGCTTCTTCGGTGCGGCCCCCCCGCCCCCGGCTGCCGCGGCGCGTACTGGGTTGCTGGTGCTGGCCGGCTCGCCTCGGTTCCCAGCCCCGCCGTGTCGCGTGCGCGCGTGCGTAGAGGAGGGCCTCTGACGGTAAGGCACTTGGTGGCAGCCGCAGACGTTTGCCGCGTGATATCCCTTTGGCACTGCAAGTCGTGCAAAGTTTGCTGCCGAGGGATGCGAGTGGTCCTACCTCGTGTAGGACGACAGTCTTGAAACCTTAGATTAAGCGCACGCAGTCGGTCTCCTCGGGGATTCCAGGCGTATGTATGTAAACGGTGAACGTCTGAGTGGTGACCGTAATGAGTTAGTTCTGCGTAGGAGAAAGGCAGGTCTTGATGTGCCTCCTAATAGCACTGTAGAGATTTCACAGCTCTGCTGTGCTAGGCTTTGGTTCTGCGCCCCCAAACTGGATTGTTACAGCTTTTCTTATTTTTCTTTACCAAAAAAGTAAATCCAGGAACTCGTCATCCTTAGGAAACGATCGACCCGAATTAAAACGTACTGGAGGTCGCTAGTCTGAAGTACTGGCCCGCCTCCTTGCCCCCATCACCTTGCATGCCGAATCCCACTTCTGGAGGGGGCTCTGTAAAGACGTTGTATTTTTTTGTACAGAAAGCATTAATATCGCGTAAGAAAAATCAACGTTTCGGCTTGCGTTTGGGGTATCCGGTAGTCTGCTTCTGTAGGAGTTCGGTGGGGCATATTGATTTGCTTAAGCTATTATTACCTTTCTCTGAAGCCAATGACGTTTTAACTGTTTACTCTTCCTCCAGCGCCTTGCGTTCCGTGATCTTTCACCCCAAGCTCCGACGCTTTTCCTAGCCATGCCTAAGGAGGCAATTATGAGGTTAAGCGAAGCAGAAGATCCTGGTGAATGTGTAAGTACTGTGGAAGCTTTCTGTACGCTAAACTGTACCTGTCGTTAGTTCCTAATTTAGTAGACTCTTTCCCATCCCCCCTTTTCCCCTTGATAGGGCACGGTAGGCTGGTTTGGGTTTTCTGGCGCTATAATCTTTTCTCTCTGGCTTGTAATGGAGCTGAGCTTTTTGACCGAAAGTAGCGATATAAAGCAATGCTCATCCCTGGGTACGTACTCCTGGTGCAAAATGCAGTGTTGTTTTGGAGCGCAGGGTGATGCCTACTGTCACGGTTTAGAGCAAGAGGAGGAGTAGTACTTCTTCTAATACGGAGAAGAGGGCTTGGGGTTTTTGGCAGGTCGGGGGTGAGGAAGGGCAAAGCTGGTCGAGAGGTGCTGGATGCTTCGCTTTTGGCTATAAAAGTCAAGTTCAGAGACTTTGTAAACCCACGCAAAAGGCAGCCTGAAGCTTATTTTCCACCCGAGTTGCGTATGTTGCCTGAAGAGATAACGGGGGGCTTTAACCCGGAGACAAACTTAGCTTCTGTGGCTGTTTTGTAGTCCGTTACTGTCTAGCTTGAAAACAATTGCGTAGCCCTTTTTCTTTCCCCCCCCCCTACAGTGTGCGTAATCGGTCTTTGTAGCTTTGCTTGGAAAATGCCGGTTGCAGGCGGACAGACAGTAATTTGAAGCGCAGTGGTTGAATTGCTAGGAGTTGGCTAACTGGTTTCTCTGGGTGCTTCTCTGCTCTCATTCCTCCCCTCCCTGCCCTCTCCCCTTTTTGTGTGCGGCTTTTTATTTTACTTATTTATGGTTTTGTACTTCCTTCTCCAGCTTCTTGGGCATTTAATGATTGTTGGCAAGCAGCGTGCTGCTCACCTGGGCCTGACCGATGGATTCCGGATGGTTGCGGATGAAGGGCCCGAGGGTGGGCAGCCTGTCTGTCACGTACATCTACGTATTCTGGGTGGCCGTCAGTTGGGCTGGCCGCCTGGCTGAGATTTTTGCACCGCAAGAGCTGCTGCACGTGTACAAATCGCCGCTGAATGGATTTCGTCTGTTGCCCGTCGATCTAGGCACTGTTGATGTCGAATGTTTTGTGCCGCGTGTCTGTGGAAGGTAATAAAAGCTGTGAGCAGCAGTTGCACAATAAAGATTTAGCATGGGGATCTCACCTCCGTCTTGTGCGTCTTACTGAGGGAAATAGTTCCGCAAGTTAAAACGGCGTCTCCCCGGAGTGTAAGTACGTGGACTGTGTCGGTCTGTTAACAGTGTTCTATAGATAGATAGTGATTTGGCCAGTCATTTGAAGCGTGACGCTGGGACGGCTTAGCAGTCTCCTGCGTCCTGTAGGAAGCAGACTCTTGGCTCTTTGGAAGCGGTACGCAAATGTACGTAAAGCCAGTGTAGGCGGCTGCTGCTGCAACACCTTTAGAAAATACTGTATGCGACGCTACAGGCATGCCATACAAGGGTGCTTTCGGCACAGTGCAATGCGTTGGAAGCATCCAACTCCTGTTGGAGCACTTCATCAAGGGCTGTGTGATAAGGCCCCGTTGATAATCCCTTTTCTGCCGAGGAGGGACGTGGTAGGAGAAAACAATTGGTCTGAATGGCAGCTGTGGTGCTTCCATAGCACGGTGGAATATCTCTCTTGGTCCATTTGGGTCAGCTGTCCTGGCTGTGTCCCCTGCCAGCCTCTTGCCCACCCCCAGCTTACTGGACTGTGGGGGTGGGGGTGGCTGGAGAGACAGCCTCCGTGCTGTGGGAGCACTGCTCGGCAGTAGCCAGAACACTGGTGTGTTATCAACACCCTTCCAGCTACAGCTACGAAGCACAGCACTATGAGGGCTGCTGTGGGGAAAGTTACCTTCCATCCCAGCCAGACCCAAACCAAAGCTACGTCGCAGGGAGACAGCAAACTTCATCTTTCTTTAACAGCTATTAAAAAAGGGAGACGGGCATGGGAAAGCAGGGCCATCCTTCGTTGCCCTTGAACGCTGCGTCCGACCTTTTGTGGGAAAGCCTCCGTCCTCTTCTTTGTAGCCGCCCTTTAAGTACTGGCAGACTGCGATGAGGTTCCCTCCCCCGCGAGCCTTCTCTTCTGCAAGGGAGAAGAGACCCGACTCCTTCAGCCTTTCCTCCTAGGGCAGGTTCTCCAGCCCTTTGGTCATCTTTGCGGCCCTCCTTGGGACCTTCCCCAGTCGGTCTGCGTCTCTTTTTTGAATTGTGGGGACCAGAACTGGACACGGCGCTCCAGGTGTGGCCTGCGGGGGTAGCCTGTGTGAGAAGAGGCCAGGGTCTGCCCTGTGCTGGACGCAGCTGGTGCCAGCCAGCTAGGCACTGGACTTGCCGCAGGCCAAAGCTGAGCGGCTCAGCGAAGCCGGGGGCGCCCCTGTGAAAACCTATTGAAGAAAGGGCAAAGCGCTGTCCGGGGCAGGTATTTCCCTGCTGCCTGTGGGTCCGGCCGGTGGATGTTTCCTGAAGGAACTTTTTCATCCTATTTTCTCCCCCTGTCCTGTTGAGGAGGGGCAGTGAGAGAGCGGCTGGGCGGGCCCCTGACAGCCGGCCGAGGTCAATCCATCACAAAGCCTAAAGGGCAGATTCCTCCATGTAGAAGTGTTGAAGGGGGTTGGTGCTTTAAGGAACGATAGTGACTGGGGTTTTGGAGACAGGAAAGTCGGGAAATCGCTGGGGATCCAGTTGCTTCGAGGGGGGGAAATTCCAAGAGAAAAAGCCTTCTTTCTGAGCAATAAGAGGCTCTTGTGAGCAGAGGGCTCTAGTCTCCCTTTGTTCTCGCTTGGTAATGAAAGAGACAAGGCACCGGAACTCCTGCGTGCGAAGGGATGAAAATGTGCGGAGCCTGTTGGATGCTCTTTGTGTGCGCGTGTTGGAAACCCAGGAACAGCTATAAGGAGGTGGGTGTGAGCTTGGTTAACTTGGCCAAGCCAACCACGCAAAGCTGACCCAACCTCCCGCCCGCATCAGAACCAGTGCCACCAGAAAAGCACGTAAGGTGTTAGCAATTGGAGATCCCCTACTGAGAGGCACCGACGCACCCGTTTGCCGTCCAGGCGATTTCTCTCGAGAAGTCTGCTGCCTACCAGGGGCTCGCATCCGTGGCGTCGCCGAGAGGCTGCCGAGCCTGGTGATCCCTGCAGATTATCATGCGCTCCTACTATTCCGCGTAGGGTCTGACGAGGCAGCTTAGAACCCTCCAAAGAGACTTTATGTCCCTCGGAGCAATGTTAAAAGGATCAGGAGCACAGGTGGTGGTCTCCTCTCTCCTCCCAGTCAGAGGGAGGGGTCCAGGAAGGAGGAGACGAATTGAACAGGTGAATGCCTGGCTGCGTAGCTGGTGCCATACTCGAGGTTTTGGCTTCTGTGATCACGGGCGTACCTTTGAGAAGCCGGGTCTGTTGGGAGCTGATGGGATTCGCCTGACCAAGCGGGGCAAGAGGGTCTTTGCCAACAAGCTGGCCGGACTTACAAGGAGGGCTTTAAACTAGGCTCAGCGGGGGAAGGGGATGGAGTTCTGAGCAACAGAGAAGAGCCAGGGGCTGCTGATGCGTTAGGAACCAACAGGGGAACCCCTGAGAAATGCCGCAAAGGACTTGGGGCTTGATCCTCCAGAAAGGCGACACGGTCGGCAGCCCAACTGAAGTGCCTCTATACCACTGCGCGCAGCACAGGTAACAAACAGGAGGAGTTGGAAGCCCCTGTGCAGAAGGAGCAGAAGGGAGCTGGCAGCTCTTTCAGGACGTTTTTTCTTCGAGCACAAGAGCTCTCGATTCCCACGCGTAAGAAATGGGAAAATAGAAATTCGTCTACCTAGACTTTAGTAAAGCCTTTGACACCGTTTCCCACAGCGTTCTCCTGGAGAAACTGGCTGCTCATGGCTTGGACGGGCGTACTCTTTGCTGGGTAAAGAACTGGCTGGAGGGCCGGGCCCAGGGAGTTGTGGTGAATGGAGTTAAATCCAGTTGGCGGCCGGTCACAAGTGGTGTTCCCCAGGGCTCAGTACCGGGGCCGGTTCTGTTTAATATCTTTCTCAACGACCTGGACGAGGGGATCGAGTGCACCCTCACTCAGTAAGTTTGCAGCCGACACCAAGTTGGGCGGGAGCGTCGATCTGCTTGAGGGTAGGATGGCTCTACAGAGGGATCTGGACAGGCTGGATCGATGGGCCGAGGCCGATGGTATGAGGTTCAACAAGGCCAAGTGCCGGGTCCTGCACTTGGGTCACAACAACCCCGTGCAACGCTACAGGCTTGGGGAAGAGTGGCTGGAAAGCTGCCCGGCAGAAAAGAGCCTGGGGGTATTGGTAGACAGCCGTCTGAATGTGAGCCAGCAGTGTGCCCAGGTGGCCAAGGCGGCCAACAGCATCCTGGCCTGTATCAGGAATAGCGTGGCGAGCAGGACTGGGGAAGCGACTGTCCCCCTGTACTCAGCACCGCTGAGGCCGCACCTCGAATACTGTGTTCAGTTTTGGGCCTCTCACTACAAGAAAGACACGGAGGTGCTGGAGCGTGTCCGGAGAAGGGCAACGGAGCTGGTGAGGAGTCTGGAGCACAAGGCTTATGAGGAGCGGCTGAGGGAACTGGGGTGGCTTAGCCTGGAGTAAAGGAGGCTGAGGGGAGACCTTATCGCTCTCTACAACTACCGGAAAGGAGGTTGTAGCGAGGCGGGGGTTGGTCTCTTCTCCCAAGTAACAGGCGATAGGACGAGAGGAAACGGCCTCGAGTTGCGCCAGGGGAGGTTTAGGACGGATATTAGGAAAAATTTCTTCGCGGAAAGGGTTATCGAACGTTGGACCAGGCTGCCCAGGGAAGTGGTTGAATCACCATCCCTGGAGGTATTTAAAAGACGGGTAGACGCGGCGCTTAGGGACGTGGTTTGGTGGCGGTTTTGGCAGCGTTAGGTTAATGGTTGGACTCGATGATCTTAAAGGTCCCTTCCGACCTAGACGATTCTATGAAATCAGGCAAGGAAGGCAGGAGCCCAGCATGGCTGAGTAAGGACCTTCTGGTCGAGCTGAAGCGCAAGGAGGAAATGCGTAGGCGGTGGAAGCAGAGACACGCATCCTGGGAAGAATATAGGGATGGGGTCGGGAAAGCTAAGGCACAGCTGGAGCTGAATTTGGCAAGGGATGTGAAGAAGAATCATAAGAAGGGCTTCTACAGGTGCGTTGGTCAGAAAAGGAAGACTAAAGAAAACGCACCCCACCCCCACCCCCCTCCGATAGGTAAGACAGGAGAGCTAGCGCCAACCGACATGGAGAAGGCCGAGGCACTCAAGGATTTTTCTCCTCCGTTGTCGCCGGCAATCACTGTTCCCGCATCTCTCAAGTCCCTGAACCTCAAGGCAGGGACTGGGGGAACAAAGTCCCTCCCATCGTAGGAAAGGATCCGGTTCGAGACCACCTGAGGAACCTGAACATACGCAAGTCCTGCACTGGGGAGGAACAACCCCATGCACCAGTAGATGCTGGAGGCCGACTGGCTGGAGAGCAGCTTTGCTGACGTGGGGGGCTCCTGGTGGACATCAAGTTGAACGTGAGCCGACAACGTGCCCTTGCCGCAAAGGCGGCTAAGGATATCCTTAGCCCGCTACAGAGGAAAGCAGGGTTTATACATGTTACAATACAGTTGTGTAGACCAATCAAATTGCTCACTATCCCCGGGGGTGCAGGGTGTAATAAATAGAATCATGTTTGTTAATCAAATCAGGCTTTCTTAAAGGCTGGTGAAAAATTACAATGTTTCGACTCTTCACATACTTAAATCGCAGGCATCCAGTGTGCTATCTGGTGCACTTTGACACCTCAAGGCCTAAATCACAGGCATCCGGTGTGCTGTCTGGGGCGCTTTGACACCTCAAGGCCTAAATCACAGGCATCCGGTGTGCTTTAACACTTCAAAGGGAAGAGCTAAGTTGTGCGATAAGCTGAAAAGAGTCTCCCCAAGGACACTGATAAAGATGAGGAGCCTTCAGCCTCACGACCACCAGGAGGCGGGACAAGACCGACCCCCTAGCAACACGTCGCTCAGACACAGAATATACCAGGATTGACACATATACGGGAACCAGAAGAGTATATAATCAGCTACTTTCGGGAAGCGGGTGTGCGCCGTTGGCGGAGCAAAGACTCCCCGGCCGCCCAGCGCTGTTTTGCTTGCTGCCGCTTGCTTAATAAACTAATTTGATTAATTGGACTGGTTCCTGTCAATTATTGGGCCACAATCTATAACAAATTTGGTGCCGTGACTCGGATAGAGGCAATTTGGCTGTAAACCTCACAGGGGGGGCGCCCCGCTGAGTAAGCGGCCCCTGTTGGGGGTTTTTACACCCAAAACCTCTACCGACGAACTCGAAATTCGGCAGCAAGCAAATAAAAGCCGGCAACCCCGTAAACTTTGTGCACGAAGACCCGAACGAAGACTCAGGAATGAGTAAGTATAGGCCGGTGATCCGTTCGGTTGGGGTTGGGTATCCTGGAGTGTGCCTGTGTGAGACGTCCACTTGAGGACGAAGCAAGTGGGGACCCTTTAGTAGTGCGGTTCCCATCTCCCGCGAGGGACTGGGCCACGAACAGGGGGAAAAGACTGTGTGTGTGTGTGAAGGCACTCCGGAAGATGGGACAGAAGAAAAGCAAGCCTTCTGATCCCATGGGTGGGTCGGTGCCTAAGGTTAGGTTACCCCAGATACCGCCAGACAGTCCGTTAGGATTAATGATTAAATATTGGGATGATTACCCTTCTAGGCAGGGTAAGGATAAAGCAAAAATGATACATTATTGTATGGAAGTTTGGGGTGGGAAACAAATTAGAAGTGACCACCTGTATTGGCCCGTTTTTGGGTCCTTTGAAGATTGGATATGCCAGGCTTTACATATTTATGTTAATTCTAAGGAACCCTTTAGCCTGGAGGAGAGTGAATATGCACACTTGTGGATAAGGTCAGAGACTAGAGTAAATCTATATCACTTGAGAGAGAAGAAACAGGGGTAGGAAAAAGCCCAATTTGTAGCTAAATCATGGACGGACATTAGAAAGAAGCTGGAGAAAGTGGAGGATTGGCAGGATAGGGGTTTGGATGAATTGTTAAGGGAAGCCCAGAAAGTGTATGTCCGCAGGGAGGAGGAAATACATAAGAAACAAGCCAGAATGTTGGTAGCTGCAGTCAGAGAAGGGCAAAGGACGTCAACCCCTGGAAAAGGGTTTGAAGCTCGCCAGATAAGACAGGACACCCGAAAACCTTTAAGAGGGAGAGAATGGGGAACTGTGGTTTGTTTTTATTGTGGAGGAAAAGGGCATGTTAAAAAGGACTGCAGAAAGAGAATGATGGATGAGAAAATGTTCAAAGACTAGGGGTGTCAGGGGCTCTATTTGCTGGGAACCTGAGAAAAAAAAAAACAAAAAACCAAAAAAACCCAAAAAACCAAAAAAACCCAAAAAAACAACAGAGCCCTTGATAAAACTAGAAGTGGGTCCCCAGCAACAAGAAATTGAGTTCCTAGTGGACTCGGGAGCAGAAAGATCTACCGTTCAAAAATTGCCCCAAGGATGTAAAATATCCTCGGCGACTATACAGGTTATTGGAGCAAAAGGAGAACCTTTTGGAATACCCGTAATAAAGGATGTGTTTTTTGAAACCCATTCTAAGGTAGGGGTGGGGTCCCTGCTACTCATGCCTGAAGCAGACTATAATTTATTGGGCCGAGATTTGATGATTGAATTAGGAATTGGCTTAGAAGTAAAAAATGAAACACTAAAAAAATTAAACTGTGTCCCTTACGAGTAAGAGATGAAGAGAAAATAAATCCTGAAGTCTGGTACACCCCGGAAACAGTAGGTAAGTTAGATATTGAACCCTTTTCAGTAACAATAAGGAACCCAGAAATACCAGTCAGGATAAAACAATACCCCCTTCCTAGAGAAGGGAGGCTAGGTTTGAAACCTGAGATCCAAAGATTACTTGAAAAGGGGTTGTTAGAACCCTGTATGTCTCCTTTTAATACTCCCATCCTGCCTGTAAAAAAAGCCGGATGGAAAATATAGGTTAGTACATGACTTACGAGAAATTAACCAGAGAACAATAGCTAGATTCCCGGTGGTGGCGAATCCACACGCCCTCCTGAGTCAAATAGGGCCCGATAATCAATGGTATAGTGTAATAGATCTGAAGGATGCATTCTGGGCATGCCCTCTCAAAGAAGATTGCCGAGATTACTTTGCTTTTGAATGGGAAGACCCAGATAACCATCGGAAACAACAATTACGGCGGACGGTATTGCCCCAAGGGTTTACCGAATCTCCGAACTTGTTCGGACAAGCCTTAGAACAAATCCTGAAGGGGTATGAGTTAAGTGAAGGAGTCACACTGGTCCAATATGTGGATGATTTGCTCCTAGCTGGTGATAGCGAAGAAAAAGTGAGGCAGGAAAGTATTAAGTTACTAAATTTTTTGAGTTTACAAGGATTGAAGGTATCAAAATCAAAACTACAATTTGTTGAGAAAGAAGTAAAATATCTGGGACACAGACTAAGCAAGGGAACTAAGAAATTAGACCCCGAAAGGGTGAATGGCATATTGTCATTACCGGCTCCTAGAACTAAAAGACAGGTTAGGCAATTATTAGGTCTCTTTGGCTATTGCAGGCAATGGATTGAGAACTATAGCAAAAAGGTGAAGTTCCTCTATACCAAATTAACTAAGGATGGATTATTGGAATGGTCGGAGGATGATGATAAACAATTAGAGACACTAAAAACTGATTTAGTAAATGCCCCAGTTTTGAGCCTGCCAGATGTAAAGAAACCATTTTATCTATTTATCAATGTTGATGAAGGGACCGCATTTGGGGTATTAGCACAAGAATGGGCAGGAAGAAAGAAACCTGTGGGATACTTATCTAAACTCCTGGACCCCGTAAGTAGGGGTTGGCCTACCTGCCTTCAAGCGGTAGTAGCCGCAGCCCTTTTGGTAGAGGAAGCCCATAAAATTACCTTTGGAGGAGAATTGAGGGTATTATCACCTCACAACATCAGGGGAATTTTGCAACAAAAAGCTGACAAATGGATAACAGACGCCCGGCTCCTAAAATATGAAGGCATCCTAATCTCCTCTCCCAAACTGGAACTCGAGGTAACAAGCGTGCAGAATCCAGCACAGTTTTTGTATGGGGAGCCGAGTGACAAAATAAATCATGATTGTCTTTACAACATTGAGGAGCAAACAAAAATCAGACCAGATTTAGATGAGAAAGAACTTGGAGAAGGAGAAAAGCTATTTGTAGATGGATCATCCCGGGTAGTTGAAGGAAAGAGAAAATCAGGATTTGCAATCATTGATGGAAAAACATTTAGTGTAATAGAATCAGGACCTCTGAGCCCTAGTTGGTCTGCACAGGCTTGTGAACTATATGCTGTATTAAGAGCCTTGCAACTTTTAAAAGGTAAAATTGGAACCATATATATGGATTCAAAATATGCCTTTGGCGTAGTGCATACTTTTGGAAAAATTTGGGAAGAAAGGGGTTTAATAAATTCTCAAGGAAAAGGATTAATACACCAGGAATTAATAATCCAGGTCTTACAAGCATTACGAGGACCGGCGGGAATAGCCGTAGTACATTTAAAAGGACACCAAAAAGGATTAAGCCCATTAGTCAGAGGAAACAATCTTGCTGATCAAGAAGCAAAAAGAGCGGCATTAATGGTGATCCAGACTAAAAGAACTCGGGAGGACTGTATAACTTGTGGAAAGGAATCAGACGAATTCCCATGTTATGAGCGTTGGAAGGATTTTGGAATCGATGCAGTCCCTTGCAGATGTCTAATTTATGATGAATGTGACAACCCCAAGTATAGCCATTGCCATCTACACGGAAAAATTCACTCAATCCTGAGTTTTACAGTGCAGGAAAAAGATAAGCTGACTCAGATGGGAATCAGGGAGACAGAAAAAGGAAAGTGGAAACTCCCGGATGGCCGGGAAGTTCTCCCAAAACCTCTGGCTTTGAAAATCATGCAAAAATTCCATGAGAACACCCATTGGGGAACTCAGGCGTTAGTGGATCAGTTTGCCACAAAGTATATGTGCATTGGTGTATACAGTATAGCAAAGAGAATAGTTAGCGAATGTATGACATGCAAAAGGGTCAATAAACATCAGTTACGGGAAAAAGCCCTGGGGGGAGAGAACTGGCTCACAGACCATTTGCTAAAATCCAGCTAGACTTCACTGAACTTCCAAAGGTGGGACGATATAAATAATCATAGACCACCTAACCCATTTTGTGGAAGCATTCCCGACAGCTAGAGCCACCGCTCAAACCGTAGTGAAGACTTTGCTGGAAAATATAATCCCTAGGTATGGATCCATTGAGGTAATACACTCTGATAGGGGCTCCCATTTTGTTTCAAAAATAGCAAGGGAAGCTCTCTCCTCTTTGGGGACAAAATGGGAATATCATACTCCCTGGCATCCACAAAGCTCGGGAAAGGTAGAAAGAGTAAATGGGGAAATAAAGAAACAGCTCACAAAATTGATGTTAGAAACTAAGATGTCACGGGTAAAGTGCCTCCCCTTAGCACTATTGAATATAAGAACACAGCCCCGAACTGATGTAGGAATTTCCCCCTTTGAAATGTTATATGGGATGCCATACGATTTAGAAATTCCGCAGGACCACCCCCAACTTGAAAATTCACAAATTAGACCTTATATAATTCAACTCATGGCTAGGAGAGTAAAGCTGCGGAATAAGGGCTTAGTAGTACAGAGACCCCCCTTGGATGTAGCCATGCATAACATAAAGCCAGGAGACAAAGTGCTAATCAAATCATGGAAAGAGTCCCCATTAACCCCCCCGTTGGGAAGGGCCCTATCTCGTTTTACTCACCACAGAAACAGCCATCCGGACAGCAGAGAGAGGCTGGACTCATGCGAGCCGCGTAAAAGGACCATTAAAAGACTATTCTTGGGAAGTGACAAGCCCGCCTGGAGATCTGAAGATTGCCTTCAGGAGGTTGTAAATGGACACACATATAACTGTGGTACAAGTGAGCGACTACAGCATATCGGTGGGGTACGGTTACGGTGATACAGGGGACATAAGAATCAAGTGTGACATTCTGAGCTGTAATTGTTATCCTTTTTATTTGTTTTATTTGTAAAGGGTGTCGAGAACGGAGGGGGACCCATTGCCGTTACGGGATACCCCCTCGAGGGGTTTGCCAACCTTGTGGGGACAAAGAGCGTGAGCTCACCAAATTGGCTCTAGACATAAAAATATTTAATGGTGAAATCCAGGAGCAATCTAGTGAATGGCGGGAGATATTTGCACGGGGTATTAAACCCGAGTACTATTGCTATCACCCTCGCGAACCTGCTCCATTTGTAATTGACATTATTAAAGTGTGTTGTCGCAAGACACTTAAAGGGGTTCAGTGCGATTCACCTGAAATGCACAGAAGCAAGCGACTAAAAATTGCATTTATTCTCCTGAAGACTACCCCTGCTGCCGAGAAGATGATACCCCTCGTGGCTCGAAGCAACCGAGTCGACGAGCGAGGCAGAGGAGTAAAAAGCTGTGGAGAACAGAACCCAAAGAGTGGGACTGTACAAAGACACTGGGAGGACTGCCTCAGTGTTAACCAAGGGAATCGCACGAAATGCCCCGGGAGGAGTGATAGCACTGAAAAGGACTGGGTAATTGGAGTGAGTGTTCAAACTAAACTTATTACCCGGCCGGGTTTCCACCCTTCTCGCCACACTCTAATTTTAATTTTACTAAATCTTGTAGGTTTCTTATTGTTTGCACAGCAAGGGGGGTTGTGTGTTGCTCTGGATGAGGAATGCTGCGTATATGCAGATCACACTGGAGTAGTTAGAGACACCATGACAAAACTACGAGAAGGATTAGAAAAAAGAAAGAAAGAAAGAGAAGCACAGCAAAGTTGGTATGAATCTTGGTTCAATTATTCCCCATGGATGACTACGCTATTGTCTACCATCGCGGGACCTATGATACTATTAATTTTGGGATTAACATTTGGCCCTTGTATATTGAACAAAGTAATTGAAGTTGTAAAGGGCAGACTGGAAGCTGCCCATTTAATGCTTCTCAGGGCTAAATACGAGTCATTAGATAAGGAACCAGCAATAGAAGAAACATTAGCTTTAAGTCACGCTGAACTCCAAAGATTTGATGAACAAAATGGTAAATAAAAAAAAAAAGGGGGGATTGTAATAATAAATAGAATCATGTTTGTTAATCAAATCAGGCTTTCTTAAAGGCTGGTGAAAAATTACAATGTTTCGACTCTTCACATACTTAAATCGCAGGCATCCAGTGTGCTATCTGGTGCACTTTGACACCTCAAGGCCTAAATCGCAGGCATCCGGTGTGCTGTCTGGTGCACTTTGACACCTCAAGGCCTAAATCACAGGCATCCGGTGTGCTTTAACACTTCAAAGGGAAGAGCTAAGTTGTGCGATAAGCTGAAAAGAGTCTCCCCAAGGACACTGATAAAGATGAGGAGCCTTCAGCCTCACGACCACCAGGAGGCGGGACAAGACCGACCCCCTAGCAACACGTCGCTCAGACACAGAATATACCAGGATTGACACATATACGGGAACCAGAAGAGTATATAATCAGCTACTTTCGGGAAGCGGGTGTGCGCCGTTGGCGGAGCAAAGACTCCCCGGCCGCCCAGCGCTGTTTTGCTTGCTGCCGCTTGCTTAATAAACTAATTTGATTAATTGGACTGGTTCCTGTCAATTATTGGGCCACAATCTATAACACAGGGCACCAGAGACCACCCTTGGGCAGCTTTGGGGGCACTGCCTGTTTTTCTACGAGCCTCCTACCCAGCTTAGCGCAAATCCTATCTCGATCTGCGCCCCCCCCCCACACCCACACCCACACAGCCCTCGAGCCACCAGTGCTGAAGACACGCTTTGTATTGTATTTTCTCCCAGGAGGCGCGCAGCTTAGAAACGTCTGCAATCCAAGCGGGGCTTGCAGGGAACAATTGAGAGCAACTTCTGTCGGTTCTGGGGAGTGTTCTGAAAAGTTAAGGCCTGCCCTGCCCTGGCAAAAGCAGTCCTTTGACTGGAGGGAGCAGCACCAAAAAGCCACAAGCACGTTTGGGGTGGAGTTGACGCGGTAATAAATAACAGTCAATAGTACTTGTAGCTACAACAGCCTCTTCTGAGACCTCGTCGCCCGCCCACAGGGTCGCAGCACTACACGGCACGGATCCCTCCGCGGACTGGCCCAACGTCTTCTCCCTCCGCCCCCAGGTCGGATCCCTCCGCGCCCCGAGGGCACGCAAACTCCCTGAGCCCCGCTAAGCACCAGGTCGACGAGGGCGGACCCGCCGGGGGGCCGGGGACAAGCGAAAACGACAGACGAGACAGCCAATCGAGACGCGGGATCGGCCGGCGGCCATCTGGCGGCCCAATGGGCGCCGCGGAGGGCCTGGCCGAGTGGAGGAAGCGCGGGGGCGACAAGGGGCGTTGTCGTGGCCGACGAGCTTATTGGGGCGCGGGCCGCCCGGCCTGGTGCCGCCGCCACCCGCAGTGTTTTCGGGAAGATCATCGGCAAGGCGCTTCCCCGCCAACGTCGCCTACGAGGACGAGGAGGTAGCCGCGGCTTTGCTCTGAGCGCGGTTCCTCCTCCCTCCCCCCGTCCCCCCCCTCCCCCCGCGCTCGCAGGCACCCTGAGCCGAGGACCCGTTGCGCGGTGCCCGGGAGCGCGGCAGGGCGGGTGGCGGCCTTGCTGCGGGCGGGCGGGCGGTGGAGGGACGGGGCCTCTCTGGGTTGTGGCGCTCTCTACTGCGCGATCCCTATAACATCGCGCTTCTTCGGTGCGGCCCCCCCGCCCCCGGCTGCCGCGGCGCGTACTGGGTTGCTGGTGCTGGCCGGCTCGCCTCGGTTCCCAGCCCCGCCGTGTCGCGTGCGCGCGTGCGTAGAGGAGGGCCTCTGACGGTAAGGCACTTGGTGGCAGCCGCAGACGTTTGCCGCGTGATATCCCTTTGGCACTGCAAGTCGTGCAAAGTTTGCTGCCGAGGGATGCGAGTGGTCCTACCTCGTGTAGGACGACAGTCTTGAAACCTTAGATTAAGCGCACGCAGTCGGTCTCCTCGGGGATTCCAGGCGTATGTATGTAAACGGTGAACGTCTGAGTGGTGACCGTAATGAGTTAGTTCTGCGTAGGAGAAAGGCAGGTCTTGATGTGCCTCCTAATAGCACTGTAGAGATTTCACAGCTCTGCTGTGCTAGGCTTTGGTTCTGCGCCCCCAAACTGGATTGTTACAGCTTTTCTTATTTTTCTTTACCAAAAAAGTAAATCCAGGAACTCGTCATCCTTAGGAAACGATCGACCCGAATTAAAACGTACTGGAGGTCGCTAGTCTGAAGTACTGGCCCGCCTCCTTGCCCCCATCACCTTGCATGCCGAATCCCACTTCTGGAGGGGGCTCTGTAAAGACGTTGTATTTTTTTGTACAGAAAGCATTAATATCGCGTAAGAAAAATCAACGTTTCGGCTTGCGTTTGGGGTATCCGGTAGTCTGCTTCTGTAGGAGTTCGGTGGGGCATATTGATTTGCTTAAGCTATTATTACCTTTCTCTGAAGCCAATGACGTTTTAACTGTTTACTCTTCCTCCAGCGCCTTGCGTTCCGTGATCTTTCACCCCAAGCTCCGACGCTTTTCCTAGCCATGCCTAAGGAGGCAATTATGAGGTTAAGCGAAGCAGAAGATCCTGGTGAATGTGTAAGTACTGTGGAAGCTTTCTGTACGCTAAACTGTACCTGTCGTTAGTTCCTAATTTAGTAGACTCTTTCCCATCCCCCCTTTTCCCCTTGATAGGGCACGGTAGGCTGGTTTGGGTTTTCTGGCGCTATAATCTTTTCTCTCTGGCTTGTAATGGAGCTGAGCTTTTTGACCGAAAGTAGCGATATAAAGCAATGCTCATCCCTGGGTACGTACTCCTGGTGCAAAATGCAGTGTTGTTTTGGAGCGCAGGGTGATGCCTACTGTCACGGTTTAGAGCAAGAGGAGGAGTAGTACTTCTTCTAATACGGAGAAGAGGGCTTGGGGTTTTTGGCAGGTCGGGGGTGAGGAAGGGCAAAGCTGGTCGAGAGGTGCTGGATGCTTCGCTTTTGGCTATAAAAGTCAAGTTCAGAGACTTTGTAAACCCACGCAAAAGGCAGCCTGAAGCTTATTTTCCACCCGAGTTGCGTATGTTGCCTGAAGAGATAACGGGGGGCTTTAACCCGGAGACAAACTTAGCTTCTGTGGCTGTTTTGTAGTCCGTTACTGTCTAGCTTGAAAACAATTGCGTAGCCCTTTTTCTTCCCCCCCCCCCTACAGTGTGCGTAATCGGTCTTTGTAGCTTTGCTTGGAAAATGCCGGTTGCAGGCGGACAGACAGTAATTTGAAGCGCAGTGGTTGAATTGCTAGGAGTTGGCTAACTGGTTTCTCTGGGTGCTTCTCTGCTCTCATTCCTCCCCTCCCTGCCCTCTCCCCTTTTTGTGTGTGGCTTTTTATTTTACTTATTTATGGTTTTGTACTTCCTTCTCCAGCTTCTTGGGCATTTAATGATTGTTGGCAAGCAGCGTGCTGCTCACCTGGGCCTGACCGATGGATTCCGGATGGTTGCGGATGAAGGGCCCGAGGGTGGGCAGCCTGTCTGTCACGTACATCTACGTATTCTGGGTGGCCGTCAGTTGGGCTGGCCGCCTGGCTGAGATTTTTGCACCGCAAGAGCTGCTGCACGTGTACAAATCGCCGCTGAATGGATTTCGTCTGTTGCCCGTCGATCTAGGCACTGTTGATGTCGAATGTTTTGTGCCGCGTGTCTGTGGAAGGTAATAAAAGCTGTGAGCAGCAGTTGCACAATAAAGATTTAGCATGGGGATCTCACCTCCGTCTTGTGCGTCTTACTGAGGGAAATAGTTCCGCAAGTTAAAACGGCGTCTCCCCGGAGTGTAAGTACGTGGACTGTGTCGGTCTGTTAACAGTGTTCTATAGATAGATAGTGATTTGGCCAGTCATTTGAAGCGTGACGCTGGGACGGCTTAGCAGTCTCCTGCGTCCTGTAGGAAGCAGACTCTTGGCTCTTTGGAAGCGGTACGCAAATGTACGTAAAGCCAGTGTAGGCGGCTGCTGCTGCAACACCTTTAGAAAATACTGTATGCGACGCTACAGGCATGCCATACAAGGGTGCTTTCGGCACAGTGCAATGCGTTGGAAGCATCCAACTCCTGTTGGAGCACTTCATCAAGGGCTGTGTGATAAGGCCCCGTTGATAATCCCTTTTCTGCCGAGGAGGGACGTGGTAGGAGAAAACAATTGGTCTGAATGGCAGCTGTGGTGCTTCCATAGCACGGTGGAATATCTCTCTTGGTCCATTTGGGTCAGCTGTCCTGGCTGTGTCCCCTGCCAGCCTCTTGCCCACCCCCAGCTTACTGGACTGTGGGGGTGGGGGTGGCTGGAGAGACAGCCTCCGTGCTGTGGGAGCACTGCTCGGCAGTAGCCAGAACACTGGTGTGTTATCAACACCCTTCCAGCTACAGCTACGAAGCACAGCACTATGAGGGCTGCTGTGGGGAAAGTTACCTTCCATCCCAGCCAGACCCAAACCAAAGCTACGTCGCAGGGAGACAGCAAACTTCATCTTTCTTTAACAGCTATTAAAAAAGGGAGACGGGCATGGGAAAGTGAGGAGAAATAACTGGACTCCAGACGATCCAATGTGAATCAACAGAAGCCGTTTATTAAGCACAGATCATCATCTTCTATACCCTGTGTTGTAGCTGTACATGCCACTCGCTTATTTCTGATTAGCTAGTTACACTGTCCACGCGCTGTCCATGCAGTTCATTCACACATCAGATTGGTTACAAGAATTCACATAGTAAATTGCTTAGTCATTAGCACAACATGTTTTCTACTTTCTCAGTTCTCATTTTCCCCATGTACTAATTCCATCTTCTACCACCTGTTTTGCCCTTAATCTAATCTCTCATAGTAGGGAGGCTGGCTCACGTGACCATTTTCTCTCAGACACATTCCTACAGGAAAGCAGGGCCATCCTTCGTTGCCCTTGAACGCTGCGTCCGACCTTTTGTGGGAAAGCCTCCGTCCTCTTCTTTGTAGCCGCCCTTTAAGTACTGGCAGACTGCGATGAGGTTCCCTCCCCCGCGAGCCTTCTCTTCTGCAAGGGAGAAGAGACCCGACTCCTTCAGCCTTTCCTCCTAGGGCAGGTTCTCCAGCCCTTTGGTCATCTTTGCGGCCCTCCTTGGGACCTTCCCCAGTCGGTCTGCGTCTCTTTTTTGAATTGTGGGGACCAGAACTGGACACGGCGCTCCAGGTGTGGCCTGCGGGGGTAGCCTGTGTGAGAAGAGGCCAGGGTCTGCCCTGTGCTGGACGCAGCTGGTGCCAGCCAGCTAGGCACTGGACTTGCCGCAGGCCAAAGCTGAGCGGCTCAGCGAAGCCGGGGGCGCCCCTGTGAAACCTATTGAAGAAAGGGCAAAGCGCTGTCCGGGGCAGGTATTTCCCTGCTGCCTGTGGGTCCGGCCGGTGGATGTTTCCTGAAGGAACTTTTTCATCCTATTTTCTCCCCCTGTCCTGTTGAGGAGGGGCAGTGAGAGAGCGGCTGGGCGGGCCCCTGACAGCCGGCCGAGGTCAATCCATCACAAAGCCTAAAGGGCAGATTCCTCCATGTAGAAGTGTTGAAGGGGGTTGGTGCTTTAAGGAACGATAGTGACTGGGGTTTTGGAGACAGGAAAGTCGGGAAATCGCTGGGGATCCAGTTGCTTCGAGGGGGGGAAATTCCAAGAGAAAAAGCCTTCTTTCTGAGCAATAAGAGGCTCTTGTGAGCAGAGGGCTCTAGTCTCCCTTTGTTCTCGCTTGGTAATGAAAGAGACAAGGCACCGGAACTCCTGCGTGCGAAGGGATGAAAATGTGCGGAGCCTGTTGGATGCTCTTTGTGTGCGCGTGTTGGAAACCCAGGAACAGCTATAAGGAGGTGGGTGTGAGCTTGGTTAACTTGGCCAAGCCAACCACGCAAAGCTGACCCAACCTCCCGCCCGCATCAGAACCAGTGCCACCAGAAAAGCACGTAAGGTGTTAGCAATTGGAGATCCCCTACTGAGAGGCACCGACGCACCCGTTTGCCGTCCAGGCGATTTCTCTCGAGAAGTCTGCTGCCTACCAGGGGCTCGCATCCGTGGCGTCGCCGAGAGGCTGCCGAGCCTGGTGATCCCTGCAGATTATCATGCGCTCCTACTATTCCGCGTAGGGTCTGACGAGGCAACTTAGAACCCTCCAAAGAGACTTTATGTCCCTCGGAGCAATGTTAAAAGGATCAGGAGCACAGGTGGTGGTCTCCTCTCTCCTCCCAGTCAGAGGGAGGGGTCCAGGAAGGAGGAGACGAATTGAACAGGTGAATGCCTGGCTGCATAGCTGGTGCCATACTCGAGGTTTTGGCTTCTGTGATCACGGGTGTACCTTTGAGAAGCCGGGTCTGTTGGGAGCTGATGGGATTCGCCTGACCAAGCGGGGCAAGAGGGTCTTTGCCAACAAGCTGGCCGGACTTACAAGGAGGGCTTTAAACTAGGCTCAGCGGGGGAAGGGGATGGAGCTCTGAGCAACAGAGAAGAGCCAGGGGCTGCTGATGCGTTAGGAACCAACAGGGGAACCCCTGAGAAATGCCGCAAAGGACTTGGGGCTTGATCCTCCAGAAAGGCGACACGGTCGGCAGCCCAACTGAAGTGCCTCTATACCACTGCGCGCAGCACAGGTAACAAACAGGAGGAGTTGGAAGCCCCTGTGCAGAAGGAGCAGAAGGGAGCTGGCAGCTCTTTCAGGACGTTTTTTCTTCGAGCACAAGAGCTCTCGATTCCCACGCGTAAGAAATGGGAAAATAGAAATTCGTCTACCTAGACTTTAGTAAAGCCTTTGACACCGTTTCCCACAGCGTTCTCCTGGAGAAACTGGCTGCTCATGGCTTGGACGGGCGTACTCTTTGCTGGGTAAAGAACTGGCTGGAGGGCCGGGCCCAGAGAGTTGTGGTGAATGGAGTTAAATCCAGTTGGCGGCCGGTCACAAGTGGTGTTCCCCAGGGCTCAGTACCGGGGCCGGTTCTGTTTAATATCTTTCTCAACGACCTGGACGAGGGGATCGAGTGCACCCTCACTCAGTAAGTTTGCAGCCGACACCAAGTTGGGCGGGAGCGTCGATCTGCTTGAGGGTAGGATGGCTCTACAGAGGGATCTGGACAGGCTGGATCGATGGGCCGAGGCCGATGGTATGAGGTTCAACAAGGCCAAGTGCCGGGTCCTGCACTTGGGTCACAACAACCCCGTGCAACGCTACAGGCTTGGGGAAGAGTGGCTGGAAAGCTGCCCGGCAGAAAAGAGCCTGGGGGTATTGGTAGACAGCCGTCTGAATGTGAGCCAGCAGTGTGCCCAGGTGGCCAAGGCGGCCAACAGCATCCTGGCCTGTATCAGGAATAGCGTGGCGAGCAGGACTGGGGAGGCGACTGTCCCCCTGTACTCAGCACCGCTGAGGCCGCACCTCGAATACTGTGTTCAGTTTTGGGCCTCTCACTACAAGAAAGACACGGAGGTGCTGGAGCGTGTCCGGAGAAGGGCAACGGAGCTGGTGAGGGGTCTGGAGCACAAGGCTTATGAGGAGCGGCTGAGGGAACTGGGGTGGCTTAGCCTGGAGTAAAGGAGGCTGAGGGGAGACCTTATCGCTCTCTACAACTACCGGAAAGGAGGTTGTAGCGAGGCGGGGGTTGGTCTCTTCTCCCAAGTAACAGGCGATAGGACGAGAGGAAACGGCCTCGAGTTGCGCCAGGGGAGGTTTAGGACGGATATTAGGAAAAATTTCTTCGCGGAAAGGGTTATCGAACGTTGGACCAGGCTGCCCAGGGAAGTGGTTGAATCACCATCCCTGGAGGTATTTAAAAGACGGGTAGACGCGGCGCTTAGGGACGTGGTTTGGTGGCGGTTTTGGCAGCGTTAGGTTAATGGTTGGACTCGATGATCTTAAAGGTCCCTTCCGACCTAGACGATTCTATGAAATCAGGCAAGGAAGGCAGGAGCCCAGCATGGCTGAGTAAGGACCTTCTGGTCGAGCTGAAGCGCAAGGAGGAAATGCGTAGGCGGTGGAAGCAGAGACACGCATCCTGGGAAGAATATAGGGATGGGGTCGGGAAAGCTAAGGCACAGCTGGAGCTGAATTTGGCAAGGGATGTGAAGAAGAATCATAAGAAGGGCTTCTACAGGTGCATTGGTCAGAAAAGGAAGACTAAAGAAAACGCACCCCACCCCCACCCCCCTCCGATAGGTAAGACAGGAGAGCTAGCGCCAACCGACATGGAGAAGGCCGAGGCACTCAAGGATTTTTCTCCTCCGTTGTCGCCGGCAATCACTGTTCCCGCATCTCTCAAGTCCCTGAACCTCAAGGCAGGGACTGGGGGAACAAAGTCCCTCCCATCGTAGGAAAGGATCCGGTTCGAGACCACCTGAGGAACCTGAACATACGCAAGTCCTGCACTGGGGAGGAACAACCCCATGCACCAGTAGATGCTGGAGGCCGACTGGCTGGAGAGCAGCTTTGCTGACGTGGGGGGCTCCTGGTGGACATCAAGTTGAACGTGAGCCGACAACGTGCCCTTGCCGCAAAGGCGGCTAAGGATATCCTTAGCCCGCTACAGAGGAAAGCAGGGTTTATACATGTTACAATACAGTTGTGTAGACCAATCAAATTGCTCACTATCCCCGGGGGTGCAGGGTGTAATAAATAGAATCATGTTTGTTAATCAAATCAGGCTTTCTTAAAGGCTGGTGAAAAATTACAATGTTTCGACTCTTCACATACTTAAATCGCAGGCATCCAGTGTGCTATCTGGTGCACTTTGACACCTCAAGGCCTAAATCACAGGCATCCGGTGTGCTGTCTGGGGCGCTTTGACACCTCAAGGCCTAAATCACAGGCATCCGGTGTGCTTTAACACTTCAAAGGGAAGAGCTAAGTTGTGCGATAAGCTGAAAAGAGTCTCCCCAAGGACACTGATAAAGATGAGGAGCCTTCAGCCTCACGACCACCAGGAGGCGGGACAAGACCGACCCCCTAGCAACACGTCGCTCAGACACAGAATATACCAGGATTGACACATATACGGGAACCAGAAGAGTATATAATCAGCTACTTTCGGGAAGCGGGTGTGCGCCGTTGGCGGAGCAAAGACTCCCCGGCCGCCCAGCGCTGTTTTGCTTGCTGCCGCTTGCTTAATAAACTAATTTGATTAATTGGACTGGTTCCTGTCAATTATTGGGCCACAATCTATAACACAGGGCACCAGAGACCACCCTTGGGCAGCTTTGGGGGCACTGCCTGTTTTTCTACGAGCCTCCTACCCAGCTTAGCGCAAATCCTATCTCGATCTGCGCCCCCCCCCCACACCCACACCCACACAGCCCTCGAGCCACCAGTGCTGAAGACACGCTTTGTATTGTATTTTCTCCCAGGAGGCGCGCAGCTTAGAAACGTCTGCAATCCAAGCGGGGCTTGCAGGGAACAATTGAGAGCAACTTCTGTCGGTTCTGGGGAGCGTTCTGAAAAGTTAAGGCCTGCCCTGCCCTGGCAAAAGCAGTCCTTTGACTGGAGGGAGCAGCACCAAAAAGCCACAAGCACGTTTGGGGTGGAGTTGACGCGGTAATAAATAACAGTCAATAGTACTTGTAGCTACAACAGCCTCTTCTGAGACCTCGTCGCCCGCCCACAGGGTCGCAGCACTACACGGCACGGATCCCTCCGCGGACTGGCCCAACGTCTTCTCCCTCCGCCCCCAGGTCGGATCCCTCCGCGCCCCGAGGGCACGCAAACTCCCTGAGCCCCGCTAAGCACCAGGTCGACGAGGGCGGACCCGCCGGGGGGCCGGGGACAAGCGAAAACGACAGACGAGACAGCCAATCGAGACGCGGGATCGGCCGGCGGCCATCTGGCGGCCCAATGGGCGCCGCGGAGGGCCTGGCCGAGTGGAGGAAGCGCGGGGGCGACAAGGGGCGTTGTCGTGGCCGACGAGCTTATTGGGGCGCGGGCCGCCCGGCCTGGTGCCGCCGCCACCCGCAGTGTTTTCGGGAAGATCATCGGCAAGGCGCTTCCCCGCCAACGTCGCCTACGAGGACGAGGAGGTAGCCGCGGCTTTGCTCTGAGCGCGGTTCCTCCTCCCTCCCCCCGTCCCCCCCCTCCCCCCGCGCTCGCAGGCACCCTGAGCCGAGGACCCGTTGCGCGGTGCCCGGGAGCGCGGCAGGGCGGGTGGCGGCCTTGCTGCGGGCGGGCGGGCGGTGGAGGGACGGGGCCTCTCTGGGTTGTGGCGCTCTCTACTGCGCGATCCCTATAACATCGCGCTTCTTCGGTGCGGCCCCCCCGCCCCCGGCTGCCGCGGCGCGTACTGGGTTGCTGGTGCTGGCCGGCTCGCCTCGGTTCCCAGCCCCGCCGTGTCGCGTGCGCGCGTGCGTAGAGGAGGGCCTCTGACGGTAAGGCACTTGGTGGCAGCCGCAGACGTTTGCCGCGTGATATCCCTTTGGCACTGCAAGTCGTGCAAAGTTTGCTGCCGAGGGATGCGAGTGGTCCTACCTCGTGTAGGACGACAGTCTTGAAACCTTAGATTAAGCGCACGCAGTCAGTCTCCTCGGGGATTCCAGGCGTATGTATGTAAACGGTGAACGTCTGAGTGGTGACCGTAATGAGTTAGTTCTGCGTAGGAGAAAGGCAGGTCTTGATGTGCCTCCTAATAGCACTGTAGAGATTTCACAGCTCTGCTGTGCTAGGCTTTGGTTCTGCGCCCCCAAACTGGATTGTTACAGCTTTTCTTATTTTTCTTTACCAAAAAAGTAAATCCAGGAACTCGTCATCCTTAGGAAACGATCGACCCGAATTAAAACGTACTGGAGGTCGCTAGTCTGAAGTACTGGCCCGCCTCCTTGCCCCCATCACCTTGCATGCCGAATCCCACTTCTGGAGGGGGCTCTGTAAAGACGTTGTATTTTTTTGTGCAGAAAGCATTAATATCGCGTAAGAAAAATCAACGTTTTGGCTTGCGTTTGGGGTATCCGGTAGTCTGCTTCTGTAGGAGTTCGGTGGGGCATATTGATTTGCTTAAGCTATTATTACCTTTCTCTGAAGCCAATGACGTTTTAACTGTTTACTCTTCCTCCAGCGCCTTGCGTTCCGTGATCTTTCACCCCAAGCTCCGACGCTTTTCCTAGCCATGCCTAAGGAGGCAATTATGAGGTTAAGCGAAGCAGAAGATCCTGGTGAATGTGTAAGTACTGTGGAAGCTTTCTGTACGCTAAACTGTACCTGTCGTTAGTTCCTAATTTAGTAGACTCTTTCCCATCCCCCCTTTTCCCCTTGATAGGGCACGGTAGGCTGGTTTGGGTTTTCTGGCGCTATAATCTTTTCTCTCTGGCTTGTAATGGAGCTGAGCTTTTTGACCGAAAGTAGCGATATAAAGCAATGCTCATCCCTGGGTACGTACTCCTGGTGCAAAATGCAGTGTTGTTTTGGAGCGCAGGGTGATGCCTACTGTCACGGTTTAGAGCAAGAGGAGGAGTAGTACTTCTTCTAATACGGAGAAGAGGGCTTGGGGTTTTTGGCAGGTCGGGGGTGAGGAAGGGCAAAGCTGGTCGAGAGGTGCTGGATGCTTCGCTTTTGGCTATAAAAGTCAAGTTCAGAGACTTTGTAAACCCACGCAAAAGGCAGCCTGAAGCTTATTTTCCACCCGAGTTGCGTATGTTGCCTGAAGAGATAACGGGGGGCTTTAACCCGGAGACAAACTTAGCTTCTGTGGCTGTTTTGTAGTCCGTTACTGTCTAGCTTGAAAACAATTGCGTAGCCCTTTTTCTTCCCCCCCCCCCTACAGTGTGCGTAATCGGTCTTTGTAGCTTTGCTTGGAAAATGCCGGTTGCAGGCGGACAGACAGTAATTTGAAGCGCAGTGGTTGAATTGCTAGGAGTTGGCTAACTGGTTTCTCTGGGTGCTTCTCTGCTCTCATTCCTCCCCTCCCTGCCCTCTCCCCTTTTTGTGTGCGGCTTTTTATTTTACTTATTTATGGTTTTGTACTTCCTTCTCCAGCTTCTTGGGCATTTAATGATTGTTGGCAAGCAGCGTGCTGCTCACCTGGGCCTGACCGATGGATTCCGGATGGTTGCGGATGAAGGGCCCGAGGGTGGGCAGCCTGTCTGTCACGTACATCTACGTATTCTGGGTGGCCGTCAGTTGGGCTGGCCGCCTGGCTGAGATTTTTGCACCGCAAGAGCTGCTGCACGTGTACAAATCGCCGCTGAATGGATTTCGTCTGTTGCCCGTCGATCTAGGCACTGTTGATGTCGAATGTTTTGTGCCGCGTGTCTGTGGAAGGTAATAAAAGCTGTGAGCAGCAGTTGCACAATAAAGATTTAGCATGGGGATCTCACCTCCGTCTTGTGCGTCTTACTGAGGGAAATAGTTCCGCAAGTTAAAACGGCGTCTCCCCGGAGTGTAAGTACGTGGACTGTGTCGGTCTGTTAACAGTGTTCTATAGATAGATAGTGATTTGGCCAGTCATTTGAAGCGTGACGCTGGGACGGCTTAGCAGTCTCCTGCGTCCTGTAGGAAGCAGACTCTTGGCTCTTTGGAAGCGGTACGCAAATGTACGTAAAGCCAGTGTAGGCGGCTGCTGCTGCAACACCTTTAGAAAATACTGTATGCGACGCTACAGGCATGCCATACAAGGGTGCTTTCGGCACAGTGCAATGCGTTGGAAGCATCCAACTCCTGTTGGAGCACTTCATCAAGGGCTGTGTGATAAGGCCCCGTTGATAATCCCTTTTCTGCCGAGGAGGGACGTGGTAGGAGAAAACAATTGGTCTGAATGGCAGCTGTGGTGCTTCCATAGCACGGTGGAATATCTCTCTTGGTCCATTTGGGTCAGCTGTCCTGGCTGTGTCCCCTGCCAGCCTCTTGCCCACCCCCAGCTTACTGGACTGTGGGGGTGGGGGTGGCTGGAGAGACAGCCTCCGTGCTGTGGGAGCACTGCTCGGCAGTAGCCAGAACACTGGTGTGTTATCAACACCCTTCCAGCTACAGCTACGAAGCACAGCACTATGAGGGCTGCTGTGGGGAAAGTTACCTTCCATCCCAGCCAGACCCAAACCAAAGCTACGTCGCAGGGAGACAGCAAACTTCATCTTTCTTTAACAGCTATTAAAAAAGGGAGACGGGCATGGGAAAGCAGGGCCATCCTTCGTTGCCCTTGAACGCTGCGTCCGACCTTTTGTGGGAAAGCCTCCGTCCTCTTCTTTGTAGCCGCCCTTTAAGTACTGGCAGACTGCGATGAGGTTCCCTCCCCCGCGAGCCTTCTCTTCTGCAAGGGAGAAGAGACCCGACTCCTTCAGCCTTTCCTCCTAGGGCAGGTTCTCCAGCCCTTTGGTCATCTTTGCGGCCCTCCTTGGGACCTTCCCCAGTCGGTCTGCGTCTCTTTTTTGAATTGTGGGGACCAGAACTGGACACGGCGCTCCAGGTGTGGCCTGCGGGGGTAGCCTGTGTGAGAAGAGGCCAGGGTCTGCCCTGTGCTGGACGCAGCTGGTGCCAGCCAGCTAGGCACTGGACTTGCCGCAGGCCAAAGCTGAGCGGCTCAGCGAAGCCGGGGGCGCCCCTGTGAAACCTATTGAAGAAAGGGCAAAGCGCTGTCCGGGGCAGGTATTTCCCTGCTGCCTGTGGGTCCGGCCGGTGGATGTTTCCTGAAGGAACTTTTTCATCCTATTTTCTCCCCCTGTCCTGTTGAGGAGGGGCAGTGAGAGAGCGGCTGGGCGGGCCCCTGACAGCCGGCCGAGGTCAATCCATCACAAAGCCTAAAGGGCAGATTCCTCCATGTAGAAGTGTTGAAGGGGGTTGGTGCTTTAAGGAACGATAGTGACTGGGGTTTTGGAGACAGGAAAGTCGGGAAATCGCTGGGGATCCAGTTGCTTCGAGGGGGGGAAATTCCAAGAGAAAAAGCCTTCTTTCTGAGCAATAAGAGGCTCTTGTGAGCAGAGGGCTCTAGTCTCCCTTTGTTCTCGCTTGGTAATGAAAGAGACAAGGCACCGGAACTCCTGCGTGCGAAGGGATGAAAATGTGCGGAGCCTGTTGGATGCTCTTTGTGTGCGCGTGTTGGAAACCCAGGAACAGCTATAAGGAGGTGGGTGTGAGCTTGGTTAACTTGGCCAAGCCAACCACGCAAAGCTGACCCAACCTCCCGCCCGCATCAGAACCAGTGCCACCAGAAAAGCACGTAAGGTGTTAGCAATTGGAGATCCCCTACTGAGAGGCACCGACGCACCCGTTTGCCGTCCAGGCGATTTCTCTCGAGAAGTCTGCTGCCTACCAGGGGCTCGCATCCGTGGCGTCGCCGAGAGGCTGCCGAGCCTGGTGATCCCTGCAGATTATCATGCGCTCCTACTATTCCGCGTAGGGTCTGACGAGGCAACTTAGAACCCTCCAAAGAGACTTTATGTCCCTCGGAGCAATGTTAAAAGGATCAGGAGCACAGGTGGTGGTCTCCTCTCTCCTCCCAGTCAGAGGGAGGGGTCCAGGAAGGAGGAGACGAATTGAACAGGTGAATGCCTGGCTGCGTAGCTGGTGCCATACTCGAGGTTTTGGCTTCTGTGATCACGGGTGTACCTTTGAGAAGCCGGGTCTGTTGGGAGCTGATGGGATTCGCCTGACCAAGCGGGGCAAGAGGGTCTTTGCCAACAAGCTGGCCGGACTTACAAGGAGGGCTTTAAACTAGGCTCAGCGGGGGAAGGGGATGGAGTTCTGAGCAACAGAGAAGAGCCAGGGGCTCCTGATGCGTTTAGGAACCAACAGGGGAACCCCTGAGAAATGCCGCAAAGGACTTGGGGCTTGATCCTCCAGAAAGGCGACACGGTCGGCAGCCCAACTGAAGTGCCTCTATACCACTGCGCGCAGCACAGGTAACAAACAGGAGGAGTTGGAAGCCCCTGTGCAGAAGGAGCAGAAGGGAGCTGGCAGCTCTTTCAGGACGTTTTTTCTTCGAGCACAAGAGCTCTCGATTCCCACGCGTAAGAAATGGGAAAATAGAAATTCGTCTACCTAGACTTTAGTAAAGCCTTTGACACCGTTTCCCACAGCGTTCTCCTGGAGAAACTGGCTGCTCATGGCTTGGACGGGCGTACTCTTTGCTGGGTAAAGAACTGGCTGGAGGGCCGGGCCCAGAGAGTTGTGGTGAATGGAGTTAAATCCAGTTGGCGGCCGGTCACAAGTGGTGTTCCCCAGGGCTCAGTACCGGGGCCGGTTCTGTTTAATATCTTTCTCAACGACCTGGACGAGGGGATCGAGTGCACCCTCACTCAGTAAGTTTGCAGCCGACACCAAGTTGGGCGGGAGCGTCGATCTGCTTGAGGGTAGGATGGCTCTACAGAGGGATCTGGACAGGCTGGATCGATGGGCCGAGGCCGATGGTATGAGGTTCAACAAGGCCAAGTGCCGGGTCCTGCACTTGGGTCACAACAACCCCGTGCAACGCTACAGGCTTGGGGAAGAGTGGCTGGAAAGCTGCCCGGCAGAAAAGAGCCTGGGGGTATTGGTAGACAGCCGTCTGAATGTGAGCCAGCAGTGTGCCCAGGTGGCCAAGGCGGCCAACAGCATCCTGGCCTGTATCAGGAATAGCGTGGCGAGCAGGACTGGGGAAGCGACTGTCCCCCTGTACTCAGCACCGCTGAGGCCGCACCTCGAATACTGTGTTCAGTTTTGGGCCTCTCACTACAAGAAAGACACGGAGGTGCTGGAGCGTGTCCGGAGAAGGGCAACGGAGCTGGTGAGGGGTCTGGAGCACAAGGCTTATGAGGAGCGGCTGAGGGAACTGGGGTGGCTTAGCCTGGAGTAAAGGAGGCTGAGGGGAGACCTTATCGCTCTCTACAACTACCGGAAAGGAGGTTGTAGCGAGGCGGGGGTTGGTCTCTTCTCCCAAGTAACAGGCGATAGGACGAGAGGAAACGGCCTCGAGTTGCGCCAGGGGAGGTTTAGGACGGATATTAGGAAAAATTTCTTCGCGGAAAGGGTTATCGAACGTTGGACCAGGCTGCCCAGGGAAGTGGTTGAATCACCATCCCTGGAGGTATTTAAAAGACGGGTAGACGCGGCGCTTAGGGACGTGGTTTGGTGGTGGTTTTGGCAGCGTTAGGTTAATGGTTGGACTCGATGATCTTAAAGGTCCCTTCCGACCTAGACGATTCTATGAAATCAGGCAAGGAAGGCAGGAGCCCAGCATGGCTGAGTAAGGACCTTCTGGTCGAGCTGAAGCGCAAGGAGGAAATGCGTAGGCGGTGGAAGCAGAGACACGCATCCTGGGAAGAATATAGGGATGGGGTCGGGAAAGCTAAGGCACAGCTGGAGCTGAATTTGGCAAGGGATGTGAAGAAGAATCATAAGAAGGGCTTCTACAGGTGCGTTGGTCAGAAAAGGAAGACTAAAGAAAACGCACCCCACCCCCACCCCCCTCCGATAGGTAAGACAGGAGAGCTAGCGCCAACCGACATGGAGAAGGCCGAGGCACTCAAGGATTTTTCTCCTCCGTTGTCGCCGGCAATCACTGTTCCCGCATCTCTCAAGTCCCTGAACCTCAAGGCAGGGACTGGGGGAACAAAGTCCCTCCCATCGTAGGAAAGGATCCGGTTCGAGACCACCTGAGGAACCTGAACATACGCAAGTCCTGCACTGGGGAGGAACAACCCCATGCACCAGTAGATGCTGGAGGCCGACTGGCTGGAGAGCAGCTTTGCTGACGTGGGGGGCTCCTGGTGGACATCAAGTTGAACGTGAGCCGACAACGTGCCCTTGCCGCAAAGGCGGCTAAGGATATCCTTAGCCCGCTACAGAGGAAAGCAGGGTTTATACATGTTACAATACAGTTGTGTAGACCAATCAAATTGCTCACTATCCCCGGGGGTGCAGGGTGTAATAAATAGAATCATGTTTGTTAATCAAATCAGGCTTTCTTAAAGGCTGGTGAAAAATTACAATGTTTCGACTCTTCACATACTTAAATCGCAGGCATCCAGTGTGCTATCTGGTGCACTTTGACACCTCAAGGCCTAAATCACAGGCATCCGGTGTGCTGTCTGGGGCGCTTTGACACCTCAAGGCCTAAATCACAGGCATCCGGTGTGCTTTAACACTTCAAAGGGAAGAGCTAAGTTGTGCGATAAGCTGAAAAGAGTCTCCCCAAGGACACTGATAAAGATGAGGAGCCTTCAGCCTCACGACCACCAGGAGGCGGGACAAGACCGACCCCCTAGCAACACGTCGCTCAGACACAGAATATACCAGGATTGACACATATACGGGAACCAGAAGAGTATATAATCAGCTACTTTCGGGAAGCGGGTGTGCGCCGTTGGCGGAGCAAAGACTCCCCGGCCGCCCAGCGCTGTTTTGCTTGCTGCCGCTTGCTTAATAAACTAATTTGATTAATTGGACTGGTTCCTGTCAATTATTGGGCCACAATCTATAACAAATTTGGTGCCGTGACTCGGATAGAGGCAATTTGGCTGTAAACCTCACAGGGGGGGCGCCCCGCTGAGTAAGCGGCCCCTGTTGGGGGTTTTTACACCCAAAACCTCTACCGACGAACTCGAAATTCGGCAGCAAGCAAATAAAAGCCGGCAACCCCGTAAACTTTGTGCACGAAGACCCGAACGAAGACTCAGGAATGAGTAAGTATAGGCCGGTGATCCGTTCGGTTGGGGTTGGGTATCCTGGAGTGTGCCTGTGTGAGACGTCCACTTGAGGACGAAGCAAGTGGGGACCCTTTAGTAGTGCGGTTCCCATCTCCCGCGAGGGACTGGGCCACGAACAGGGGGAAAAGACTGTGTGTGTGCGTGAAGGCACTCCGGAAGATGGGACAGAAGAAAAGCAAGCCTTCTGATCCCATGGGTGGGTCGGTGCCTAAGGTTAGGTTACCCCAGATACCGCCAGACAGTCCGTTAGGATTAATGATTAAATATTGGGATGATTACCCTTCTAGGCAGGGTAAGGATAAAGCAAAAATGATACATTATTGTATGGAAGTTTGGGGTGGGAAACAAATTAGAAGTGACCACCTGTATTGGCCCGTTTTTGGGTCCTTTGAAGATTGGATATGCCAGGCTTTACATATTTATGTTAATTCTAAGGAACCCTTTAGCCTGGAGGAGAGTGAATATGCACACTTGTGGATAAGGTCAGAGACTAGAGTAAATCTATATCACTTGAGAGAGAAGAAACAGGGGTAGGAAAAAGCCCAATTTGTAGCTAAATCATGGACGGACATTAGAAAGAAGCTGGAGAAAGTGGAGGATTGGCAGGATAGGGGTTTGGATGAATTGTTAAGGGAAGCCCAGAAAGTGTATGTCCGCAGGGAGGAGGAAATACATAAGAAACAAGCCAGAATGTTGGTAGCTGCAGTCAGAGAAGGGCAAAGGACGTCAACCCCTGGAAAAGGGTTTGAAGCTCGCCAGATAAGACAGGACACCCGAAAACCTTTAAGAGGGAGAGAATGGGGAACTGTGGTTTGTTTTTATTGTGGAGGAAAAGGGCATGTTAAAAAGGACTGCAGAAAGAGAATGATGGATGAGAAAATGTTCAAAGACTAGGGGTGTCAGGGGCTCTATTTGCTGGGAACCTGAGAAAAAAAAAAACAAAAAACCAAAAAAACCCAAAAAACCAAAAAAACCCAAAAAAACAACAGAGCCCTTGATAAAACTAGAAGTGGGTCCCCAGCAACAAGAAATTGAGTTCCTAGTGGACTCGGGAGCAGAAAGATCTACCGTTCAAAAATTGCCCCAAGGATGTAAAATATCCTCGGCGACTATACAGGTTATTGGAGCAAAAGGAGAACCTTTTGGAATACCCGTAATAAAGGATGTGTTTTTTGAAACCCATTCTAAGGTAGGGGTGGGGTCCCTGCTACTCATGCCTGAAGCAGACTATAATTTATTGGGCCGAGATTTGATGATTGAATTAGGAATTGGCTTAGAAGTAAAAAATGAAACACTAAAAAAATTAAACTGTGTCCCTTACGAGTAAGAGATGAAGAGAAAATAAATCCTGAAGTCTGGTACACCCCGGAAACAGTAGGTAAGTTAGATATTGAACCCTTTTCAGTAACAATAAGGAACCCAGAAATACCAGTCAGGATAAAACAATACCCCCTTCCTAGAGAAGGGAGGCTAGGTTTGAAACCTGAGATCCAAAGATTACTTGAAAAGGGGTTGTTAGAACCCTGTATGTCTCCTTTTAATACTCCCATCCTGCCTGTAAAAAAAGCCGGATGGAAAATATAGGTTAGTACATGACTTACGAGAAATTAACCAGAGAACAATAGCTAGATTCCCGGTGGTGGCGAATCCACACGCCCTCCTGAGTCAAATAGGGCCCGATAATCAATGGTATAGTGTAATAGATCTGAAGGATGCATTCTGGGCATGCCCTCTCAAAGAAGATTGCCGAGATTACTTTGCTTTTGAATGGGAAGACCCAGATAACCATCGGAAACAACAATTACGGCGGACGGTATTGCCCCAAGGGTTTACCGAATCTCCGAACTTGTTCGGACAAGCCTTAGAACAAATCCTGAAGGGGTATGAGTTAAGTGAAGGAGTCACACTGGTCCAATATGTGGATGATTTGCTCCTAGCTGGTGATAGCGAAGAAAAAGTGAGGCAGGAAAGTATTAAGTTACTAAATTTTTTGAGTTTACAAGGATTGAAGGTATCAAAATCAAAACTACAATTTGTTGAGAAAGAAGTAAAATATCTGGGACACAGACTAAGCAAGGGAACTAAGAAATTAGACCCCGAAAGGGTGAATGGCATATTGTCATTACCGGCTCCTAGAACTAAAAGACAGGTTAGGCAATTATTAGGTCTCTTTGGCTATTGCAGGCAATGGATTGAGAACTATAGCAAAAAGGTGAAGTTCCTCTATACCAAATTAACTAAGGATGGATTATTGGAATGGTCGGAGGATGATGATAAACAATTAGAGACACTAAAAACTGATTTAGTAAATGCCCCAGTTTTGAGCCTGCCAGATGTAAAGAAACCATTTTATCTATTTATCAATGTTGATGAAGGGACCGCATTTGGGGTATTAGCACAAGAATGGGCAGGAAGAAAGAAACCTGTGGGATACTTATCTAAACTCCTGGACCCCGTAAGTAGGGGTTGGCCTACCTGCCTTCAAGCGGTAGTAGCCGCAGCCCTTTTGGTAGAGGAAGCCCATAAAATTACCTTTGGAGGAGAATTGAGGGTATTATCACCTCACAACATCAGGGGAATTTTGCAACAAAAAGCTGACAAATGGATAACAGACGCCCGGCTCCTAAAATATGAAGGCATCCTAATCTCCTCTCCCAAACTGGAACTCGAGGTAACAAGCGTGCAGAATCCAGCACAGTTTTTGTATGGGGAGCCGAGTGACAAAATAAATCATGATTGTCTTTACAACATTGAGGAGCAAACAAAAATCAGACCAGATTTAGATGAGAAAGAACTTGGAGAAGGAGAAAAGCTATTTGTAGATGGATCATCCCGGGTAGTTGAAGGAAAGAGAAAATCAGGATTTGCAATCATTGATGGAAAAACATTTAGTGTAATAGAATCAGGACCTCTGAGCCCTAGTTGGTCTGCACAGGCTTGTGAACTATATGCTGTATTAAGAGCCTTGCAACTTTTAAAAGGTAAAATTGGAACCATATATATGGATTCAAAATATGCCTTTGGCGTAGTGCATACTTTTGGAAAAATTTGGGAAGAAAGGGGTTTAATAAATTCTCAAGGAAAAGGATTAATACACCAGGAATTAATAATCCAGGTCTTACAAGCATTACGAGGACCAGCGGGAATAGCCGTAGTACATTTAAAAGGACACCAAAAAGGATTAAGCCCATTAGTCAGAGGAAACAATCTTGCTGATCAAGAAGCAAAAAGAGCGGCATTAATGGTGATCCAGACTAAAAGAACTCGGGAGGACTGTATAACTTGTGGAAAGGAATCAGACGAATTCCCATGTTATGAGCGTTGGAAGGATTTTGGAATCGATGCAGTCCCTTGCAGATGTCTAATTTATGATGAATGTGACAACCCCAAGTATAGCCATTGCCATCTACACGGAAAAATTCACTCAATCCTGAGTTTTACAGTGCAGGAAAAAGATAAGCTGACTCAGATGGGAATCAGGGAGACAGAAAAAGGAAAGTGGAAACTCCCGGATGGCCGGGAAGTTCTCCCAAAACCTCTGGCTTTGAAAATCATGCAAAAATTCCATGAGAACACCCATTGGGGAACTCAGGCGTTAGTGGATCAGTTTGCCACAAAGTATATGTGCATTGGTGTATACAGTATAGCAAAGAGAATAGTTAGCGAATGTATGACATGCAAAAGGGTCAATAAACATCAGTTACGGGAAAAAGCCCTGGGGGGAGAGAACTGGCTCACAGACCATTTGCTAAAATCCAGCTAGACTTCACTGAACTTCCAAAGGTGGGACGATATAAATAATCATAGACCACCTAACCCATTTTGTGGAAGCATTCCCGACAGCTAGAGCCACCGCTCAAACCGTAGTGAAGACTTTGCTGGAAAATATAATCCCTAGGTATGGATCCATTGAGGTAATACACTCTGATAGGGGCTCCCATTTTGTTTCAAAAATAGCAAGGGAAGCTCTCTCCTCTTTGGGGACAAAATGGGAATATCATACTCCCTGGCATCCACAAAGCTCGGGAAAGGTAGAAAGAGTAAATGGGGAAATAAAGAAACAGCTCACAAAATTGATGTTAGAAACTAAGATGTCACGGGTAAAGTGCCTCCCCTTAGCACTATTGAATATAAGAACACAGCCCCGAACTGATGTAGGAATTTCCCCCTTTGAAATGTTATATGGGATGCCATACGATTTAGAAATTCCGCAGGACCACCCCCAACTTGAAAATTCACAAATTAGACCTTATATAATTCAACTCATGGCTAGGAGAGTAAAGCTGCGGAATAAGGGCTTAGTAGTACAGAGACCCCCCTTGGATGTAGCCATGCATAACATAAAGCCAGGAGACAAAGTGCTAATCAAATCATGGAAAGAGTCCCCATTAACCCCCCCGTTGGGAAGGGCCCTATCTCGTTTTACTCACCACAGAAACAGCCATCCGGACAGCAGAGAGAGGCTGGACTCATGCGAGCCGCGTAAAAGGACCATTAAAAGACTATTCTTGGGAAGTGACAAGCCCGCCTGGAGATCTGAAGATTGCCTTCAGGAGGTTGTAAATGGACACACATATAACTGTGGTACAAGTGAGCGACTACAGCATATCGGTGGGGTACGGTTACGGTGATACAGGGGACATAAGAATCAAGTGTGACATTCTGAGCTGTAATTGTTATCCTTTTTATTTGTTTTATTTGTAAAGGGTGTCGAGAACGGAGGGGGACCCATTGCCGTTACGGGATACCCCCTCGAGGGGTTTGCCAACCTTGTGGGGACAAAGAGCGTGAGCTCACCAAATTGGCTCTAGACATAAAAATATTTAATGGTGAAATCCAGGAGCAATCTAGTGAATGGCGGGAGATATTTGCACGGGGTATTAAACCCGAGTACTATTGCTATCACCCTCGCGAACCTGCTCCATTTGTAATTGACATTATTAAAGTGTGTTGTCGCAAGACACTTAAAGGGGTTCAGTGCGATTCACCTGAAATGCACAGAAGCAAGCGACTAAAAATTGCATTTATTCTCCTGAAGACTACCCCTGCTGCCGAGAAGATGATACCCCTCGTGGCTCGAAGCAACCGAGTCGACGAGCGAGGCAGAGGAGTAAAAAGCTGTGGAGAACAGAACCCAAAGAGTGGGACTGTACAAAGACACTGGGAGGACTGCCTCAGTGTTAACCAAGGGAATCGCACGAAATGCCCCGGGAGGAGTGATAGCACTGAAAAGGACTGGGTAATTGGAGTGAGTGTTCAAACTAAACTTATTACCCGGCTGGGTTTCCACCCTTCTCGCCACACTCTAATTTTAATTTTACTAAATCTTGTAGGTTTCTTATTGTTTGCACAGCAAGGGGGGTTGTGTGTTGCTCTGGATGAGGAATGCTGCGTATATGCAGATCACACTGGAGTAGTTAGAGACACCATGACAAAACTACGAGAAGGATTAGAAAAAAGAAAGAAAGAAAGAGAAGCACAGCAAAGTTGGTATGAATCTTGGTTCAATTATTCCCCATGGATGACTACGCTATTGTCTACCATCGCGGGACCTATGATACTATTAATTTTGGGATTAACATTTGGCCCTTGTATATTGAACAAAGTAATTGAAGTTGTAAAGGGCAGACTGGAAGCTGCCCATTTAATGCTTCTCAGGGCTAAATACGAGTCATTAGATAAGGAACCAGCAATAGAAGAAACATTAGCTTTAAGTCACGCTGAACTCCAAAGATTTGATGAACAAAATGGTAAATAAAAAAAAAAAGGGGGGATTGTAATAATAAATAGAATCATGTTTGTTAATCAAATCAGGCTTTCTTAAAGGCTGGTGAAAAATTACAATGTTTCGACTCTTCACATACTTAAATCGCAGGCATCCAGTGTGCTATCTGGTGCACTTTGACACCTCAAGGCCTAAATCGCAGGCATCCGGTGTGCTGTCTGGTGCACTTTGACACCTCAAGGCCTAAATCACAGGCATCCGGTGTGCTGTCTGGTGCACTTTGACACCTCAAGGCCTAAATCACAGGCATCCGGTGTGCTTTAACACTTCAAAGGGAAGAGCTAAGTTGTGCGATAAGCTGAAAAGAGTCTCCCCAAGGACACTGATAAAGATGAGGAGCCTTCAGCCTCACGACCACCAGGAGGCGGGACAAGACCGACCCCCTAGCAACACGTCGCTCAGACACAGAATATACCAGGATTGACACATATACGGGAACCAGAAGAGTATATAATCAGCTACTTTCGGGAAGCGGGTGTGCGCCGTTGGCGGAGCAAAGACTCCCCGGCCGCCCAGCGCTGTTTTGCTTGCTGCCGCTTGCTTAATAAACTAATTTGATTAATTGGACTGGTTCCTGTCAATTATTGGGCCACAATCTATAACACAGGGCACCAGAGACCACCCTTGGGCAGCTTTGGGGGCACTGCCTGTTTTTCTACGAGCCTCCTACCCAGCTTAGCGCAAATCCTATCTCGATCTGCGCCCCCCCCCCACACCCACACCCACACAGCCCTCGAGCCACCAGTGCTGAAGACACGCTTTGTATTGTATTTTCTCCCAGGAGGCGCGCAGCTTAGAAACGTCTGCAATCCAAGCGGGGCTTGCAGGGAACAATTGAGAGCAACTTCTGTCGGTTCTGGGGAGTGTTCTGAAAAGTTAAGGCCTGCCCTGCCCTGGCAAAAGCAGTCCTTTGACTGGAGGGAGCAGCACCAAAAAGCCACAAGCACGTTTGGGGTGGAGTTGACGCGGTAATAAATAACAGTCAATAGTACTTGTAGCTACAACAGCCTCTTCTGAGACCTCGTCGCCCGCCCACAGGGTCGCAGCACTACACGGCACGGATCCCTCCGCGGACTGGCCCAACGTCTTCTCCCTCCGCCCCCAGGTCGGATCCCTCCGCGCCCCGAGGGCACGCAAACTCCCTGAGCCCCGCTAAGCACCAGGTCGACGAGGGCGGACCCGCCGGGGGGCCGGGGACAAGCGAAAACGACAGACGAGACAGCCAATCGAGACGCGGGATCGGCCGGCGGCCATCTGGCGGCCCAATGGGCGCCGCGGAGGGCCTGGCCGAGTGGAGGAAGCGCGGGGGCGACAAGGGGCGTTGTCGTGGCCGACGAGCTTATTGGGGCGCGGGCCGCCCGGCCTGGTGCCGCCGCCACCCGCAGTGTTTTCGGGAAGATCATCGGCAAGGCGCTTCCCCGCCAACGTCGCCTACGAGGACGAGGAGGTAGCCGCGGCTTTGCTCTGAGCGCGGTTCCTCCTCCCTCCCCCCGTCCCCCCCTCCCCCCGCGCTCGCAGGCACCCTGAGCCGAGGACCCGTTGCGCGGTGCCCGGGAGCGCGGCAGGGCGGGTGGCGGCCTTGCTGCGGGCGGGCGGGCGGGCGGTGGAGGGACGGGGCCTCTCTGGGTTGTGGCGCTCTCTACTGCGCGATCCCTATAACATCGCGCTTCTTCGGTGCGGCCCCCCCGCCCCCGGCTGCCGCGGCGCGTACTGGGTTGCTGGTGCTGGCCGGCTCGCCTCGGTTCCCAGCCCCGCCGTGTCGCGTGCGCGCGTGCGTAGAGGAGGGCCTCTGACGGTAAGGCACTTGGTGGCAGCCGCAGACGTTTGCCGCGTGATATCCCTTTGGCACTGCAAGTCGTGCAAAGTTTGCTGCCGAGGGATGCGAGTGGTCCTACCTCGTGTAGGACGACAGTCTTGAAACCTTAGATTAAGCGCACGCAGTCGGTCTCCTCGGGGATTCCAGGCGTATGTATGTAAACGGTGAACGTCTGAGTGGTGACCGTAATGAGTTAGTTCTGCGTAGGAGAAAGGCAGGTCTTGATGTGCCTCCTAATAGCACTGTAGAGATTTCACAGCTCTGCTGTGCTAGGCTTTGGTTCTGCGCCCCCAAACTGGATTGTTACAGCTTTTCTTATTTTTCTTTACCAAAAAAGTAAATCCAGGAACTCGTCATCCTTAGGAAACGATCGACCCGAATTAAAACGTACTGGAGGTCGCTAGTCTGAAGTACTGGCCCGCCTCCTTGCCCCCATCACCTTGCATGCCGAATCCCACTTCTGGAGGGGGCTCTGTAAAGACGTTGTATTTTTTTGTACAGAAAGCATTAATATCGCGTAAGAAAAATCAACGTTTCGGCTTGCGTTTGGGGTATCCGGTAGCCTGCTTCTGTAGGAGTTCGGTGGGGCATATTGATTTGCTTAAGCTATTATTACCTTTCTCTGAAGCCAATGACGTTTTAACTGTTTACTTTTCCTCCAGCGCCTTGCGTTCCGTGATCTTTCACCCCAAGCTCCGACGCTTTTCCTAGCCATGCCTAAGGAGGCAATTATGAGGTTAAGCGAAGCAGAAGATCCTGGTGAATGTGTAAGTACTGTGGAAGCTTTCTGTACGCTAAACTGTACCTGTCGTTAGTTCCTAATTTAGTAGACTCTTTCCCATCCCCCCTTTTCCCCTTGATAGGGCACGGTAGGCTGGTTTGGGTTTTCTGGCGCTATAATCTTTTCTCTCTGGCTTGTAATGGAGCTGAGCTTTTTGACCGAAAGTAGCGATATAAAGCAATGCTCATCCCTGGGTACGTACTCCTGGTGCAAAATGCAGTGTTGTTTTGGAGCGCAGGGTGATGCCTACTGTCACGGTTTAGAGCAAGAGGAGGAGTAGTACTTCTTCTAATACGGAGAAGAGGGCTTGGGGTTTTTGGCAGGTCGGGGGTGAGGAAGGGCAAAGCTGGTCGAGAGGTGCTGGATGCTTCGCTTTTGGCTATAAAAGTCAAGTTCAGAGACTTTGTAAACCCACGCAAAAGGCAGCCTGAAGCTTATTTTCCACCCGAGTTGCGTATGTTGCCTGAAGAGATAACGGGGGGCTTTAACCCGGAGACAAACTTAGCTTCTGTGGCTGTTTTGTAGTCCATTACTGTCTAGCTTGAAAACAATTGCGTAGCCCTTTTTCTTTCCCCCCCCCCTACAGTGTGCGTAATCGGTCTTTGTAGCTTTGCTTGGAAAATGCCGGTTGCAGGCGGACAGACAGTAATTTGAAGCGCAGTGGTTGAATTGCTAGGAGTTGGCTAACTGGTTTCTCTGGGTGCTTCTCTGCTCTCATTCCTCCCCTCCCTGCCCTCTCCCCTTTTTGTGTGCGGCTTTTTATTTTACTTATTTATGGTTTTGTACTTCCTTCTCCAGCTTCTTGGGCATTTAATGATTGTTGGCAAGCAGCGTGCTGCTCACCTGGGCCTGACCGATGGATTCCGGATGGTTGCGGATGAAGGGCCCGAGGGTGGGCAGCCTGTCTGTCACGTACATCTACGTATTCTGGGTGGCCGTCAGTTGGGCTGGCCGCCTGGCTGAGATTTTTGCACCGCAAGAGCTGCTGCACGTGTACAAATCGCCGCTGAATGGATTTCGTCTGTTGCCCGTCGATCTAGGCACTGTTGATGTCGAATGTTTTGTGCCGCGTGTCTGTGGAAGGTAATAAAAGCTGTGAGCAGCAGTTGCACAATAAAGATTTAGCATGGGGATCTCACCTCCGTCTTGTGCGTCTTACTGAGGGAAATAGTTCCGCAAGTTAAAACGGCGTCTCCCCGGAGTGTAAGTACGTGGACTGTGTCGGTCTGTTAACAGTGTTCTATAGATAGATAGTGATTTGGCCAGTCATTTGAAGCGTGACGCTGGGACGGCTTAGCAGTCTCCTGCGTCCTGTAGGAAGCAGACTCTTGGCTCTTTGGAAGCGGTACGCAAATGTACGTAAAGCCAGTGTAGGCGGCTGCTGCTGCAACACCTTTAGAAAATACTGTATGCGACGCTACAGGCATGCCATACAAGGGTGCTTTCGGCACAGTGCAATGCGTTGGAAGCATCCAACTCCTGTTGGAGCACTTCATCAAGGGCTGTGTGATAAGGCCCCGTTGATAATCCCTTTTCTGCCGAGGAGGGACGTGGTAGGAGAAAACAATTGGTCTGAATGGCAGCTGTGGTGCTTCCATAGCATGGTGGAATATCTCTCTTGGTCCATTTGGGTCAGCTGTCCTGGCTGTGTCCCCTGCCAGCCTCTTGCCCACCCCCAGCTTACTGGACTGTGGGGGTGGGGGTGGCTGGAGAGACAGCCTCCGTGCTGTGGGAGCACTGCTCGGCAGTAGCCAGAACACTGGTGTGTTATCAACACCCTTCCAGCTACAGCTACGAAGCACAGCACTATGAGGGCTGCTGTGGGGAAAGTTACCTTCCATCCCAGCCAGACCCAAACCAAAGCTACGTCGCAGGGAGACAGCAAACTTCATCTTTCTTTAACAGCTATTAAAAAAGGGAGACGGGCATGGGAAAGTGAGGAGAAATAACTGGACTCCAGACGATCCAATGTGAATCAACAGAAGCCGTTTATTAAGCACAGATCATCATCTTCTATACCCTGTGTTGTAGCTGTACATGCCACTCGCTTATTTCTGATTAGCTAGTTACACTGTCCACGCGCTGTCCATGCAGTTCATTCACACATCAGATTGGTTACAAGAATTCACATAGTAAATTGCTTAGTCATTAGCACAACATGTTTTCTACTTTCTCAGTTCTCATTTTCCCCATGTACTAATTCCATCTTCTACCACCTGTTTTGCCCTTAATCTAATCTCTCATAGTAGGGAGGCTGGCTCACGTGACCATTTTCTCTCAGACACATTCCTACAGGAAAGCAGGGCCATCCTTCGTTGCCCTTGAACACTGCGTCCGACCTTTTGTGGGAAAGCCTCCGTCCTCTTCTTTGTAGCCGCCCTTTAAGTACTGGCAGACTGCGATGAGGTTCCCTCCCCCGCGAGCCTTCTCTTCTGCAAGGGAGAAGAGACCCAACTCCTTCAGCCTTTCCTCCTAGGGCAGGTTCTCCAGCCCTTTGGTCATCTTTGCGGCCCTCCTTGGGACCTTCCCCAGTCGGTCTGCGTCTCTTTTTTGAATTGTGGGGACCAGAACTGGACACGGCGCTCCAGGTGCGGCCTGCGGGGGTAGCCTGTGTGAGAAGAGGCCAGGGTCTGCCCTGTGCTGGACGCAGCTGGTGCCAGCCAGCTAGGCACTGGACTTGCCGCAGGCCAAAGCTGAGCGGCTCAGCGAAGCCGGGGGCGCCCCTGTGAAAACCTATTGAAGAAAGGGCAAAGCGCTGTCCGGGGCAGGTATTTCCCTGCTGCCTGTGGGTCCGGCCGGTGGATGTTTCCTGAAGGAACTTTTTCATCCTATTTTCTCCCCCTGTCCTGTTGAGGAGGGGCAGTGAGAGAGCGGCTGGGCGGGCCCCTGACAGCCGGCCGAGGTCAATCCATCACAAAGCCTAAAGGGCAGATTCCTCCATGTAGAAGTGTTGAAGGGGGTTGGTGCTTTAAGGAACGATAGTGACTGGGGTTTTGGAGACAGGAAAGTCGGGAAATCGCTGGGGATCCAGTTGCTTCGAGGGGGGGAAATTCCAAGAGAAAAAGCCTTCTTTCTGAGCAATAAGAGGCTCTTGTGAGCAGAGGGCTCTAGTCTCCCTTTGTTCTCGCTTGGTAATGAAAGAGACAAGGCACCGGAACTCCTGCGTGCGAAGGGATGAAAATGTGCGGAGCCTGTTGGATGCTCTTTGTGTGCGCGTGTTGGAAACCCAGGAACAGCTATAAGGAGGTGGGTGTGAGCTTGGTTAACTTGGCCAAGCCAACCACGCAAAGCTGACCCAACCTCCCGCCCGCATCAGAACCAGTGCCACCAGAAAAGCACGTAAGGTGTTAGCAATTGGAGATCCCCTACTGAGAGGCACCGACGCACCCGTTTGCCGTCCAGGCGATTTCTCTCGAGAAGTCTGCTGCCTACCAGGGGCTCGCATCCGTGGCGTCGCCGAGGGGCTGCCGAGCCTGGTGATCCCTGCAGATTATCATGCGCTCCTACTATTCCGCGTAGGGTCTGACGAGGCAGCTTAGAACCCTCCAAAGAGACTTTATGTCCCTCGGAGCAATGTTAAAAGGATCAGGAGCACAGGTGGTGGTCTCCTCTCTCCTCCCAGTCAGAGGGAGGGGTCCAGGAAGGAGGAGACGAATTGAACAGGTGAATGCCTGGCTGCGTAGCTGGTGCCATACTCGAGGTTTTGGCTTCTGTGATCACGGGTGTACCTTTGAGAAGCCGGGTCTGTTGGGAGCTGATGGGATTCGCCTGACCAAGCGGGGCAAGAGGGTCTTTGCCAACAAGCTGGCCGGACTTACAAGGAGGGCTTTAAACTAGGCTCAGCGGGGGAAGGGGATGGAGTTCTGAGCAACAGAGAAGAGCCAGGGGCTGCTGATGCGTTAGGAACCAACAGGGGAACCCCTGAGAAATGCCGCAAAGGACTTGGGGCTTGATCCTCCAGAAAGGCGACACGGTCGGCAGCCCAACTGAAGTGCCTCTATACCACTGCGCGCAGCACAGGTAACAAACAGGAGGAGTTGGAAGCCCCTGTGCAGAAGGAGCAGAAGGGAGCTGGCAGCTCTTTCAGGACGTTTTTTCTTCGAGCACAAGAGCTCTCGATTCCCACGCGTAAGAAATGGGAAAATAGAAATTCGTCTACCTAGACTTTAGTAAAGCCTTTGACACCGTTTCCCACAGCGTTCTCCTGGAGAAACTGGCTGCTCATGGCTTGGACGGGCGTACTCTTTGCTGGGTAAAGAACTGGCTGGAGGGCCGGGCCCAGAGAGTTGTGGTGAATGGAGTTAAATCCAGTTGGCGGCCGGTCACAAGTGGTGTTCCCCAGGGCTCAGTACCGGGGCCGGTTCTGTTTAATATCTTTCTCAACGACCTGGACGAGGGGATCGAGTGCACCCTCACTCAGTAAGTTTGCAGCCGACACCAAGTTGGGCGGGAGCGTCGATCTGCTTGAGGGTAGGATGGCTCTACAGAGGGATCTGGACAGGCTGGATCGATGGGCCGAGGCCGATGGTATGAGGTTCAACAAGGCCAAGTGCCGGGTCCTGCACTTGGGTCACAACAACCCCGTGCAACGCTACAGGCTTGGGGAAGAGTGGCTGGAAAGCTGCCCGGCAGAAAAGAGCCTGGGGGTATTGGTAGACAGCCGTCTGAATGTGAGCCAGCAGTGTGCCCAGGTGGCCAAGGCGGCCAACAGCATCCTGGCCTGTATCAGGAATAGCGTGGCGAGCAGGACTGGGGAGGCGACTGTCCCCCTGTACTCAGCACCGCTGAGGCCGCACCTCGAATACTGTGTTCAGTTTTGGGCCTCTCACTACAAGAAAGACACGGAGGTGCTGGAGCGTGTCCGGAGAAGGGCAACGGAGCTGGTGAGGGGTCTGGAGCACAAGGCTTATGAGGAGCGGCTGAGGGAACTGGGGTGGCTTAGCCTGGAGTAAAGGAGGCTGAGGGGAGACCTTATCGCTCTCTACAACTACCGGAAAGGAGGTTGTAGCGAGGCGGGGGTTGGTCTCTTCTCCCAAGTAACAGGCGATAGGACGAGAGGAAACGGCCTCGAGTTGCGCCAGGGGAGGTTTAGGACGGATATTAGGAAAAATTTCTTCGCGGAAAGGGTTATCGAACGTTGGACCAGGCTGCCCAGGGAAGTGGTTGAATCACCATCCCTGGAGGTATTTAAAAGACGGGTAGACGCGGCGCTTAGGGACGTGGTTTGGTGGTGGTTTTGGCAGCGTTAGGTTAATGGTTGGACTCGATGATCTTAAAGGTCCCTTCCGACCTAGACGATTCTATGAAATCAGGCAAGGAAGGCAGGAGCCCAGCATGGCTGAGTAAGGACCTTCTGGTCGAGCTGAAGCGCAAGGAGGAAATGCGTAGGCGGTGGAAGCAGAGACACGCATCCTGGGAAGAATATAGGGATGGGGTTGGGAAAGCTAAGGCACAGCTGGAGCTGAATTTGGCAAGGGATGTGAAGAAGAATCATAAGAAGGGCTTCTACAGGTGCGTTGGTCAGAAAAGGAAGACTAAAGAAAACGCACCCCACCCCCACCCCCCTCCGATAGGTAAGACAGGAGAGCTAGCGCCAACCGACATGGAGAAGGCCGAGGCACTCAAGGATTTTTCTCCTCCGTTGTCGCCGGCAATCACTGTTCCCGCATCTCTCAAGTCCCTGAACCTCAAGGCAGGGACTGGGGGAACAAAGTCCCTCCCATCGTAGGAAAGGATCCGGTTCGAGACCACCTGAGGAACCTGAACATACGCAAGTCCTGCACTGGGGAGGAACAACCCCATGCACCAGTAGATGCTGGAGGCCGACTGGCTGGAGAGCAGCTTTGCTGACGTGGGGGGCTCCTGGTGGACATCAAGTTGAACGTGAGCCGACAACGTGCCCTTGCCGCAAAGGCGGCTAAGGATATCCTTAGCCCGCTACAGAGGAAAGCAGGGTTTATACATGTTACAATACAGTTGTGTAGACCAATCAAATTGCTCACTATCCCCGGGGGTGCAGGGTGTAATAAATAGAATCATGTTTGTTAATCAAATCAGGCTTTCTTAAAGGCTGGTGAAAAATTACAATGTTTCGACTCTTCACATACTTAAATCGCAGGCATCCAGTGTGCTATCTGGTGCACTTTGACACCTCAAGGCCTAAATCACAGGCATCCGGTGTGCTTTAACACTTCAAAGGGAAGAGCTAAGTTGTGCGATAAGCTGAAAAGAGTCTCCCCAAGGACACTGATAAAGATGAGGAGCCTTCAGCCTCACGACCACCAGGAGGCGGGACAAGACCGACCCCCTAGCAACACGTCGCTCAGACACAGAATATACCAGGATTGACACATATACGGGAACCAGAAGAGTATATAATCAGCTACTTTCGGGAAGCGGGTGTGCGCCGTTGGCGGAGCAAAGACTCCCCGGCCGCCCAGCGCTGTTTTGCTTGCTGCCGCTTGCTTAATAAACTAATTTGATTAATTGGACTGGTTCCTGTCAATTATTGGGCCACAATCTATAACAAATTTGGTGCCGTGACTCGGATAGAGGCAATTTGGCTGTAAACCTCACAGGGGGGGCGCCCCGCTGAGTAAGCGGCCCCTGTTGGGGGTTTTTACACCCAAAACCTCTACCGACGAACTCGAAATTCGGCAGCAAGCAAATAAAAGCCGGCAACCCCGTAAACTTTGTGCACGAAGACCCGAACGAAGACTCAGGAATGAGTAAGTATAGGCCGGTGATCCGTTCGGTTGGGGTTGGGTATCCTGGAGTGTGCCTGTGTGAGACGTCCACTTGAGGACGAAGCAAGTGGGGACCCTTTAGTAGTGCGGTTCCCATCTCCCGCGAGGGACTGGGCCACGAACAGGGGGAAAAGACTGTGTGTGTGCGTGAAGGCACTCCGGAAGATGGGACAGAAGAAAAGCAAGCCTTCTGATCCCATGGGTGGGTCGGTGCCTAAGGTTAGGTTACCCCAGATACCGCCAGACAGTCCGTTAGGATTAATGATTAAATATTGGGATGATTACCCTTCTAGGCAGGGTAAGGATAAAGCAAAAATGATACATTATTGTATGGAAGTTTGGGGTGGGAAACAAATTAGAAGTGACCACCTGTATTGGCCCGTTTTTGGGTCCTTTGAAGATTGGATATGCCAGGCTTTACATATTTATGTTAATTCTAAGGAACCCTTTAGCCTGGAGGAGAGTGAATATGCACACTTGTGGATAAGGTCAGAGACTAGAGTAAATCTATATCACTTGAGAGAGAAGAAACAGGGGTAGGAAAAAGCCCAATTTGTAGCTAAATCATGGACGGACATTAGAAAGAAGCTGGAGAAAGTGGAGGATTGGCAGGATAGGGGTTTGGATGAATTGTTAAGGGAAGCCCAGAAAGTGTATGTCCGCAGGGAGGAGGAAATACATAAGAAACAAGCCAGAATGTTGGTAGCTGCAGTCAGAGAAGGGCAAAGGACGTCAACCCCTGGAAAAGGGTTTGAAGCTCGCCAGATAAGACAGGACACCCGAAAACCTTTAAGAGGGAGAGAATGGGGAACTGTGGTTTGTTTTTATTGTGGAGGAAAAGGGCATGTTAAAAAGGACTGCAGAAAGAGAATGATGGATGAGAAAATGTTCAAAGACTAGGGGTGTCAGGGGCTCTATTTGCTGGGAACCTGAGAAAAAAAAACCCAAAAAACCAAAAAAACCCAAAAACCCAAAAAAACCCAAAAAAACAACAGAGCCCTTGATAAAACTAGAAGTGGGTCCCCAGCAACAAGAAATTGAGTTCCTAGTGGACTCGGGAGCAGAAAGATCTACCGTTCAAAAATTGCCCCAAGGATGTAAAATATCCTCGGCGACTATACAGGTTATTGGAGCAAAAGGAGAACCTTTTGGAATACCCGTAATAAAGGATGTGTTTTTTGAAACCCATTCTAAGGTAGGGGTGGGGTCCCTGCTACTCATGCCTGAAGCAGACTATAATTTATTGGGCCGAGATTTGATGATTGAATTAGGAATTGGCTTAGAAGTAAAAAATGAAACACTAAAAAAATTAAACTGTGTCCCTTACGAGTAAGAGATGAAGAGAAAATAAATCCTGAAGTCTGGTACACCCCGGAAACAGTAGGTAAGTTAGATATTGAACCCTTTTCAGTAACAATAAGGAACCCAGAAATACCAGTCAGGATAAAACAATACCCCCTTCCTAGAGAAGGGAGGCTAGGTTTGAAACCTGAGATCCAAAGATTACTTGAAAAGGGGTTGTTAGAACCCTGTATGTCTCCTTTTAATACTCCCATCCTGCCTGTAAAAAAAGCCGGATGGAAAATATAGGTTAGTACATGACTTACGAGAAATTAACCAGAGAACAATAGCTAGATTCCCGGTGGTGGCGAATCCACACGCCCTCCTGAGTCAAATAGGGCCCGATAATCAATGGTATAGTGTAATAGATCTGAAGGATGCATTCTGGGCATGCCCTCTCAAAGAAGATTGCCGAGATTACTTTGCTTTTGAATGGGAAGACCCAGATAACCATCGGAAACAACAATTACGGCGGACGGTATTGCCCCAAGGGTTTACCGAATCTCCGAACTTGTTCGGACAAGCCTTAGAACAAATCCTGAAGGGGTATGAGTTAAGTGAAGGAGTCACACTGGTCCAATATGTGGATGATTTGCTCCTAGCTGGTGATAGCGAAGAAAAAGTGAGGCAGGAAAGTATTAAGTTACTAAATTTTTTGAGTTTACAAGGATTGAAGGTATCAAAATCAAAACTACAATTTGTTGAGAAAGAAGTAAAATATCTGGGACACAGACTAAGCAAGGGAACTAAGAAATTAGACCCCGAAAGGGTGAATGGCATATTGTCATTACCGGCTCCTAGAACTAAAAGACAGGTTAGGCAATTATTAGGTCTCTTTGGCTATTGCAGGCAATGGATTGAGAACTATAGCAAAAAGGTGAAGTTCCTCTATACCAAATTAACTAAGGATGGATTATTGGAATGGTCGGAGGATGATGATAAACAATTAGAGACACTAAAAACTGATTTAGTAAATGCCCCAGTTTTGAGCCTGCCAGATGTAAAGAAACCATTTTATCTATTTATCAATGTTGATGAAGGGACCGCATTTGGGGTATTAGCACAAGAATGGGCAGGAAGAAAGAAACCTGTGGGATACTTATCTAAACTCCTGGACCCCGTAAGTAGGGGTTGGCCTACCTGCCTTCAAGCGGTAGTAGCCGCAGCCCTTTTGGTAGAGGAAGCCCATAAAATTACCTTTGGAGGAGAATTGAGGGTATTATCACCTCACAACATCAGGGGAATTTTGCAACAAAAAGCTGACAAATGGATAACAGACGCCCGGCTCCTAAAATATGAAGGCATCCTAATCTCCTCTCCCAAACTGGAACTCGAGGTAACAAGCGTGCAGAATCCAGCACAGTTTTTGTATGGGGAGCCGAGTGACAAAATAAATCATGATTGTCTTTACAACATTGAGGAGCAAACAAAAATCAGACCAGATTTAGATGAGAAAGAACTTGGAGAAGGAGAAAAGCTATTTGTAGATGGATCATCCCGGGTAGTTGAAGGAAAGAGAAAATCAGGATTTGCAATCATTGATGGAAAAACATTTAGTGTAATAGAATCAGGACCTCTGAGCCCTAGTTGGTCTGCACAGGCTTGTGAACTATATGCTGTATTAAGAGCCTTGCAACTTTTAAAAGGTAAAATTGGAACCATATATATGGATTCAAAATATGCCTTTGGCGTAGTGCATACTTTTGGAAAAATTTGGGAAGAAAGGGGTTTAATAAATTCTCAAGGAAAAGGATTAATACACCAGGAATTAATAATCCAGGTCTTACAAGCATTACGAGGACCAGCGGGAATAGCCGTAGTACATTTAAAAGGACACCAAAAAGGATTAAGCCCATTAGTCAGAGGAAACAATCTTGCTGATCAAGAAGCAAAAAGAGCGGCATTAATGGTGATCCAGACTAAAAGAACTCGGGAGGACTGTATAACTTGTGGAAAGGAATCAGACGAATTCCCATGTTATGAGCGTTGGAAGGATTTTGGAATCGATGCAGTCCCTTGCAGATGTCTAATTTATGATGAATGTGACAACCCCAAGTATAGCCATTGCCATCTACACGGAAAAATTCACTCAATCCTGAGTTTTACAGTGCAGGAAAAAGATAAGCTGACTCAGATGGGAATCAGGGAGACAGAAAAAGGAAAGTGGAAACTCCCGGATGGCCGGGAAGTTCTCCCAAAACCTCTGGCTTTGAAAATCATGCAAAAATTCCATGAGAACACCCATTGGGGAACTCAGGCGTTAGTGGATCAGTTTGCCACAAAGTATATGTGCATTGGTGTATACAGTATAGCAAAGAGAATAGTTAGCGAATGTATGACATGCAAAAGGGTCAATAAACATCAGTTACGGGAAAAAGCCCTGGGGGGAGAGAACTGGCTCACAGACCATTTGCTAAAATCCAGCTAGACTTCACTGAACTTCCAAAGGTGGGACGATATAAATAATCATAGACCACCTAACCCATTTTGTGGAAGCATTCCCGACAGCTAGAGCCACCGCTCAAACCGTAGTGAAGACTTTGCTGGAAAATATAATCCCTAGGTATGGATCCATTGAGGTAATACACTCTGATAGGGGCTCCCATTTTGTTTCAAAAATAGCAAGGGAAGCTCTCTCCTCTTTGGGGACAAAATGGGAATATCATACTCCCTGGCATCCACAAAGCTCGGGAAAGGTAGAAAGAGTAAATGGGGAAATAAAGAAACAGCTCACAAAATTGATGTTAGAAACTAAGATGTCACGGGTAAAGTGCCTCCCCTTAGCACTATTGAATATAAGAACACAGCCCCGAACTGATGTAGGAATTTCCCCCTTTGAAATGTTATATGGGATGCCATACGATTTAGAAATTCCGCAGGACCACCCCCAACTTGAAAATTCACAAATTAGACCTTATATAATTCAACTCATGGCTAGGAGAGTAAAGCTGCGGAATAAGGGCTTAGTAGTACAGAGACCCCCCTTGGATGTAGCCATGCATAACATAAAGCCAGGAGACAAAGTGCTAATCAAATCATGGAAAGAGTCCCCATTAACCCCCCCGTTGGGAAGGGCCCTATCTCGTTTTACTCACCACAGAAACAGCCATCCGGACAGCAGAGAGAGGCTGGACTCATGCGAGCCGCGTAAAAGGACCATTAAAAGACTATTCTTGGGAAGTGACAAGCCCGCCTGGAGATCTGAAGATTGCCTTCAGGAGGTTGTAAATGGACACACATATAACTGTGGTACAAGTGAGCGACTACAGCATATCGGTGGGGTACGGTTACGGTGATACAGGGGACATAAGAATCAAGTGTGACATTCTGAGCTGTAATTGTTATCCTTTTTATTTGTTTTATTTGTAAAGGGTGTCGAGAACGGAGGGGGACCCATTGCCGTTACGGGATACCCCCTCGAGGGGTTTGCCAACCTTGTGGGGACAAAGAGCGTGAGCTCACCAAATTGGCTCTAGACATAAAAATATTTAATGGTGAAATCCAGGAGCAATCTAGTGAATGGCGGGAGATATTTGCACGGGGTATTAAACCCGAGTACTATTGCTATCACCCTCGCGAACCTGCTCCATTTGTAATTGACATTATTAAAGTGTGTTGTCGCAAGACACTTAAAGGGGTTCAGTGCGATTCACCTGAAATGCACAGAAGCAAGCGACTAAAAATTGCATTTATTCTCCTGAAGACTACCCCTGCTGCCGAGAAGATGATACCCCTCGTGGCTCGAAGCAACCGAGTCGACGAGCGAGGCAGAGGAGTAAAAAGCTGTGGAGAACAGAACCCAAAGAGTGGGACTGTACAAAGACACTGGGAGGACTGCCTCAGTGTTAACCAAGGGAATCGCACGAAATGCCCCGGGAGGAGTGATAGCACTGAAAAGGACTGGGTAATTGGAGTGAGTGTTCAAACTAAACTTATTACCCGGCTGGGTTTCCACCCTTCTCGCCACACTCTAATTTTAATTTTACTAAATCTTGTAGGTTTCTTATTGTTTGCACAGCAAGGGGGGTTGTGTGTTGCTCTGGATGAGGAATGCTGCGTATATGCAGATCACACTGGAGTAGTTAGAGACACCATGACAAAACTACGAGAAGGATTAGAAAAAAGAAAGAAAGAAAGAGAAGCACAGCAAAGTTGGTATGAATCTTGGTTCAATTATTCCCCATGGATGACTACGCTATTGTCTACCATCGCGGGACCTATGATACTATTAATTTTGGGATTAACATTTGGCCCTTGTATATTGAACAAAGTAATTGAAGTTGTAAAGGGCAGACTGGAAGCTGCCCATTTAATGCTTCTCAGGGCTAAATACGAGTCATTAGATAAGGAACCAGCAATAGAAGAAACATTAGCTTTAAGTCACGCTGAACTCCAAAGATTTGATGAACAAAATGGTAAATAAAAAAAAAAAGGGGGGATTGTAATAATAAATAGAATCATGTTTGTTAATCAAATCAGGCTTTCTTAAAGGCTGGTGAAAAATTACAATGTTTCGACTCTTCACATACTTAAATCGCAGGCATCCAGTGTGCTATCTGGTGCACTTTGACACCTCAAGGCCTAAATCGCAGGCATCCGGTGTGCTGTCTGGTGCACTTTGACACCTCAAGGCCTAAATCACAGGCATCCGGTGTGCTGTCTGGTGCACTTTGACACCTCAAGGCCTAAATCACAGGCATCCGGTGTGCTTTAACACTTCAAAGGGAAGAGCTAAGTTGTGCGATAAGCTGAAAAGAGTCTCCCCAAGGACACTGATAAAGATGAGGAGCCTTCAGCCTCACGACCACCAGGAGGCGGGACAAGACCGACCCCCTAGCAACACGTCGCTCAGACACAGAATATACCAGGATTGACACATATACGGGAACCAGAAGAGTATATAATCAGCTACTTTCGGGAAGCGGGTGTGCGCCGTTGGCGGAGCAAAGACTCCCCGGCCGCCCAGCGCTGTTTTGCTTGCTGCCGCTTGCTTAATAAACTAATTTGATTAATTGGACTGGTTCCTGTCAATTATTGGGCCACAATCTATAACACAGGGCACCAGAGACCACCCTTGGGCAGCTTTGGGGGCACTGCCTGTTTTTCTACGAGCCTCCTACCCAGCTTAGCGCAAATCCTATCTCGATCTGCGCCCCCCCCCCACACCCACACCCACACAGCCCTCGAGCCACCAGTGCTGAAGACACGCTTTGTATTGTATTTTCTCCCAGGAGGCGCGCAGCTTAGAAACGTCTGCAATCCAAGCGGGGCTTGCAGGGAACAATTGAGAGCAACTTCTGTCGGTTCTGGGGAGTGTTCTGAAAAGTTAAGGCCTGCCCTGCCCTGGCAAAAGCAGTCCTTTGACTGGAGGGAGCAGCACCAAAAAGCCACAAGCACGTTTGGGGTGGAGTTGACGCGGTAATAAATAACAGTCAATAGTACTTGTAGCTACAACAGCCTCTTCTGAGACCTCGTCGCCCGCCCACAGGGTCGCAGCACTACACGGCACGGATCCCTCCGCGGACTGGCCCAACGTCTTCTCCCTCCGCCCCCAGGTCGGATCCCTCCGCGCCCCGAGGGCACGCAAACTCCCTGAGCCCCGCTAAGCACCAGGTCGACGAGGGCGGACCCGCCGGGGGGCCGGGGACAAGCGAAAACGACAGACGAGACAGCCAATCGAGACGCGGGATCGGCCGGCGGCCATCTGGCGGCCCAATGGGCGCCGCGGAGGGCCTGGCCGAGTGGAGGAAGCGCGGGGGCGACAAGGGGCGTTGTCGTGGCCGACGAGCTTATTGGGGCGCGGGCCGCCCGGCCTGGTGCCGCCGCCACCCGCAGTGTTTTCGGGAAGATCATCGGCAAGGCGCTTCCCCGCCAACGTCGCCTACGAGGACGAGGAGGTAGCCGCGGCTTTGCTCTGAGCGCGGTTCCTCCTCCCTCCCCCCGCGCTCGCAGGCACCCTGAGCCGAGGACCCGTTGCGCGGTGCCCGGGAGCGCGGCAGGGCGGGTGGCGGCCTTGCTGCGGGCGGGCGGGCGGGCGGTGGAGGGACGGGGCCTCTCTGGGTTGTGGCGCTCTCTACTGCGCGATCCCTATAACATCGCGCTTCTTCGGTGCGGCCCCCCCGCCCCCGGCTGCCGCGGCGCGTACTGGGTTGCTGGTGCTGGCCGGCTCGCCTCGGTTCCCAGCCCCGCCGTGTCGCGTGCGCGCGTGCGTAGAGGAGGGCCTCTGACGGTAAGGCACTTGGTGGCAGCCGCAGACGTTTGCCGCGTGATATCCCTTTGGCACTGCAAGTCGTGCAAAGTTTGCTGCCGAGGGATGCGAGTGGTCCTACCTCGTGTAGGACGACAGTCTTGAAACCTTAGATTAAGCGCACGCAGTCGGTCTCCTCGGGGATTCCAGGCGTATGTATGTAAACGGTGAACGTCTGAGTGGTGACCGTAATGAGTTAGTTCTGCGTAGGAGAAAGGCAGGTCTTGATGTGCCTCCTAATAGCACTGTAGAGATTTCACAGCTCTGCTGTGCTAGGCTTTGGTTCTGCGCCCCCAAACTGGATTGTTACAGCTTTTCTTATTTTTCTTTACCAAAAAAGTAAATCCAGGAACTCGTCATCCTTAGGAAACGATCGACCCGAATTAAAACGTACTGGAGGTCGCTAGTCTGAAGTACTGGCCCGCCTCCTTGCCCCCATCACCTTGCATGCCGAATCCCACTTCTGGAGGGGGCTCTGTAAAGACGTTGTATTTTTTTGTACAGAAAGCATTAATATCGCGTAAGAAAAATCAACGTTTCGGCTTGCGTTTGGGGTATCCGGTAGCCTGCTTCTGTAGGAGTTCGGTGGGGCATATTGATTTGCTTAAGCTATTATTACCTTTCTCTGAAGCCAATGACGTTTTAACTGTTTACTCTTCCTCCAGCGCCTTGCGTTCCGTGATCTTTCACCCCAAGCTCCGACGCTTTTCCTAGCCATGCCTAAGGAGGCAATTATGAGGTTAAGCGAAGCAGAAGATCCTGGTGAATGTGTAAGTACTGTGGAAGCTTTCTGTACGCTAAACTGTACCTGTCGTTAGTTCCTAATTTAGTAGACTCTTTCCCATCCCCCCTTTTCCCCTTGATAGGGCACGGTAGGCTGGTTTGGGTTTTCTGGCGCTATAATCTTTTCTCTCTGGCTTGTAATGGAGCTGAGCTTTTTGACCGAAAGTAGCGATATAAAGCAATGCTCATCCCTGGGTACGTACTCCTGGTGCAAAATGCAGTGTTGTTTTGGAGCGCAGGGTGATGCCTACTGTCACGGTTTAGAGCAAGAGGAGGAGTAGTACTTCTTCTAATACGGAGAAGAGGGCTTGGGGTTTTTGGCAGGTCGGGGGTGAGGAAGGGCAAAGCTGGTCGAGAGGTGCTGGATGCTTCGCTTTTGGCTATAAAAGTCAAGTTCAGAGACTTTGTAAACCCACGCAAAAGGCAGCCTGAAGCTTATTTTCCACCCGAGTTGCGTATGTTGCCTGAAGAGATAACGGGGGCTTTAACCCGGAGACAAACTTAGCTTCTGTGGCTGTTTTGTAGTCCATTACTGTCTAGCTTGAAAACAATTGCGTAGCCCTTTTTCTTTCCCCCCCCCCCTACAGTGTGCGTAATCGGTCTTTGTAGCTTTGCTTGGAAAATGCCGGTTGCAGGCGGACAGACAGTAATTTGAAGCGCAAGTGGTTGAATTGCTAGGAGTTGGCTAACTGGTTTCTCTGGGTGCTTCTCTGCTCTCATTCCTCCCCTCCCTGCCCTCTCCCCTTTTTGTGTGCGGCTTTTTATTTTACTTATTTATGGTTTTGTACTTCCTTCTCCAGCTTCTTGGGCATTTAATGATTGTTGGCAAGCAGCGTGCTGCTCACCTGGGCCTGACCGATGGATTCCGGATGGTTGCGGATGAAGGGCCCCGAGGGTGGGCAGCCTGTCTGTCACGTACATCTACGTATTCTGGGTGGCCGTCAGTTGGGCTGGCCGCCTGGCTGAGATTTTTGCACCGCAAGAGCTGCTGCACGTGTACAAATCGCCGCTGAATGGATTTTCTGTTGCCCGTCGATCTAGGCACTGTTGATGTCGAATGTTTTGTGCCGCGTGTCTGTGGAAGGTAATAAAAGCTGTGAGCAGCAGTTGCACAATAAAGATTTAGCATGGGGATCTCACCTCCGTCTTGTGCGTCTTACTGAGGGAAATAGTTCCGCAAGTTAAAACGGCGTCTCCCCGGAGTGTAAGTACGTGGACTGTGTCGGTCTGTTAACAGTGTTCTATAGATAGATAGTGATTTGGCCAGTCATTTGAAGCGTGACGCTGGGACGGCTTAGCAGTCTCCTGCGTCCTGTAGGAAGCAGACTCTTGGCTCTTTGGAAGCGGTACGCAAATGTACGTAAAGCCAGTGTAGGCGGCTGCTGCTGCAACACCTTTAGAAAATACTGTATGCGACGCTACAGGCATGCCATACAAGGGTGCTTTCGGCACAGTGCAATGCGTTGGAAGCATCCAACTCCTGTTGGAGCACTTCATCAAGGGCTGTGTGATAAGGCCCCGTTGATAATCCCTTTTCTGCCGAGGAGGGACGTGGTAGGAGAAAACAATTGGTCTGAATGGCAGCTGTGGTGCTTCCATAGCATGGTGGAATATCTCTCTTGGTCCATTTGGGTCAGCTGTCCTGGCTGTGTCCCCTGCCAGCCTCTTGCCCACCCCCAGCTTACTGGACTGTGGGGGTGGGGGTGGCTGGAGAGACAGCCTCCGTGCTGTGGGAGCACTGCTCGGCAGTAGCCAGAACACTGGTGTGTTATCAACACCCTTCCAGCTACAGCTACGAAGCACAGCACTATGAGGGCTGCTGTGGGGAAAGTTACCTTCCATCCCAGCCAGACCCAAACCAAAGCTACGTCGCAGGGAGACAGCAAACTTCATCTTTCTTTAACAGCTATTAAAAAAGGGAGACGGGCATGGGAAAGTGAGGAGAAATAACTGGACTCCAGACGATCCAATGTGAATCAACAGAAGCCGTTTATTAAGCACAGATCATCATCTTCTATACCCTGTGTTGTAGCTGTACATGCCACTCGCTTATTTCTGATTAGCTAGTTACACTGTCCACGCGCTGTCCATGCAGTTCATTCACACATCAGATTGGTTACAAGAATTCACATAGTAAATTGCTTAGTCATTAGCACAACATGTTTTCTACTTTCTCAGTTCTCATTTTCCCCATGTACTAATTCCATCTTCTACCACCTGTTTTGCCCTTAATCTAATCTCTCATAGTAGGGAGGCTGGCTCACGTGACCATTTTCTCTCAGACACATTCCTACAGGAAAGCAGGGCCATCCTTCGTTGCCCTTGAACACTGCGTCCGACCTTTTGTGGGAAAGCCTCCGTCCTCTTCTTTGTAGCCGCCCTTTAAGTACTGGCAGACTGCGATGAGGTTCCCTCCCCCGCGAGCCTTCTCTTCTGCAAGGGAGAAGAGACCCAACTCCTTCAGCCTTTCCTCCTAGGGCAGGTTCTCCAGCCCTTTGGTCATCTTTGCGGCCCTCCTTGGGACCTTCCCCAGTCGGTCTGCGTCTCTTTTTTGAATTGTGGGGACCAGAACTGGACACGGCGCTCCAGGTGCGGCCTGCGGGGGTAGCCTGTGTGAGAAGAGGCCAGGGTCTGCCCTGTGCTGGACGCAGCTGGTGCCAGCCAGCTAGGCACTGGACTTGCCGCAGGCCAAAGCTGAGCGGCTCAGCGAAGCCGGGGGCGCCCCTGTGAAAACCTATTGAAGAAAGGGCAAAGCGCTGTCCGGGGCAGGTATTTCCCTGCTGCCTGTGGGTCCGGCCGGTGGATGTTTCCTGAAGGAACTTTTTCATCCTATTTTCTCCCCCTGTCCTGTTGAGGAGGGGCAGTGAGAGAGCGGCTGGGCGGGCCCCTGACAGCCGGCCGAGGTCAATCCATCACAAAGCCTAAAGGGCAGATTCCTCCATGTAGAAGTGTTGAAGGGGGTTGGTGCTTTAAGGAACGATAGTGACTGGGGTTTTGGAGACAGGAAAGTCGGGAAATCGCTGGGGATCCAGTTGCTTCGAGGGGGGGAAATTCCAAGAGAAAAAGCCTTCTTTCTGAGCAATAAGAGGCTCTTGTGAGCAGAGGGCTCTAGTCTCCCTTTGTTCTCGCTTGGTAATGAAAGAGACAAGGCACCGGAACTCCTGCGTGCGAAGGGATGAAAATGTGCGGAGCCTGTTGGATGCTCTTTGTGTGCGCGTGTTGGAAACCCAGGAACAGCTATAAGGAGGTGGGTGTGAGCTTGGTTAACTTGGCCAAGCCAACCACGCAAAGCTGACCCAACCTCCCGCCCGCATCAGAACCAGTGCCACCAGAAAAGCACGTAAGGTGTTAGCAATTGGAGATCCCCTACTGAGAGGCACCGACGCACCCGTTTGCCGTCCAGGCGATTTCTCTCGAGAAGTCTGCTGCCTACCAGGGGCTCGCATCCGTGGCGTCGCCGAGGGGCTGCCGAGCCTGGTGATCCCTGCAGATTATCATGCGCTCCTACTATTCCGCGTAGGGTCTGACGAGGCAGCTTAGAACCCTCCAAAGAGACTTTATGTCCCTCGGAGCAATGTTAAAAGGATCAGGAGCACAGGTGGTGGTCTCCTCTCTCCTCCCAGTCAGAGGGAGGGGTCCAGGAAGGAGGAGACGAATTGAACAGGTGAATGCCTGGCTGCGTAGCTGGTGCCATACTCGAGGTTTTGGCTTCTGTGATCACGGGTGTACCTTTGAGAAGCCGGGTCTGTTGGGAGCTGATGGGATTCGCCTGACCAAGCGGGGCAAGAGGGTCTTTGCCAACAAGCTGGCCGGACTTACAAGGAGGGCTTTAAACTAGGCTCAGCGGGGGAAGGGGATGGAGTTCTGAGCAACAGAGAAGAGCCAGGGGCTGCTGATGCGTTAGGAACCAACAGGGGAACCCCTGAGAAATGCCGCAAAGGACTTGGGGCTTGATCCTCCAGAAAGGCGACACGGTCGGCAGCCCAACTGAAGTGCCTCTATACCACTGCGCGCAGCACAGGTAACAAACAGGAGGAGTTGGAAGCCCCTGTGCAGAAGGAGCAGAAGGGAGCTGGCAGCTCTTTCAGGACGTTTTTTCTTCGAGCACAAGAGCTCTCGATTCCCACGCGTAAGAAATGGGAAAATAGAAATTCGTCTACCTAGACTTTAGTAAAGCCTTTGACACCGTTTCCCACAGCGTTCTCCTGGAGAAACTGGCTGCTCATGGCTTGGACGGGCGTACTCTTTGCTGGGTAAAGAACTGGCTGGAGGGCCGGGCCCAGAGAGTTGTGGTGAATGGAGTTAAATCCAGTTGGCGGCCGGTCACAAGTGGTGTTCCCCAGGGCTCAGTACCGGGGCCGGTTCTGTTTAATATCTTTCTCAACGACCTGGACGAGGGGATCGAGTGCACCCTCACTCAGTAAGTTTGCAGCCGACACCAAGTTGGGCGGGAGCGTCGATCTGCTTGAGGGTAGGATGGCTCTACAGAGGGATCTGGACAGGCTGGATCGATGGGCCGAGGCCGATGGTATGAGGTTCAACAAGGCCAAGTGCCGGGTCCTGCACTTGGGTCACAACAACCCCGTGCAACGCTACAGGCTTGGGGAAGAGTGGCTGGAAAGCTGCCCGGCAGAAAAGAGCCTGGGGGTATTGGTAGACAGCCGTCTGAATGTGAGCCAGCAGTGTGCCCAGGTGGCCAAGGCGGCCAACAGCATCCTGGCCTGTATCAGGAATAGCGTGGCGAGCAGGACTGGGGAGGCGACTGTCCCCCTGTACTCAGCACCGCTGAGGCCGCACCTCGAATACTGTGTTCAGTTTTGGGCCTCTCACTACAAGAAAGACACGGAGGTGCTGGAGCGTGTCCGGAGAAGGGCAACGGAGCTGGTGAGGGGTCTGGAGCACAAGGCTTATGAGGAGCGGCTGAGGGAACTGGGGTGGCTTAGCCTGGAGTAAAGGAGGCTGAGGGGAGACCTTATCGCTCTCTACAACTACCGGAAAGGAGGTTGTAGCGAGGCGGGGGTTGGTCTCTTCTCCCAAGTAACAGGCGATAGGACGAGAGGAAACGGCCTCGAGTTGCGCCAGGGGAGGTTTAGGACGGATATTAGGAAAAATTTCTTCGCGGAAAGGGTTATCGAACGTTGGACCAGGCTGCCCAGGGAAGTGGTTGAATCACCATCCCTGGAGGTATTTAAAAGACGGGTAGACGCGGCGCTTAGGGACGTGGTTTGGTGGTGGTTTTGGCAGCGTTAGGTTAATGGTTGGACTCGATGATCTTAAAGGTCCCTTCCGACCTAGACGATTCTATGAAATCAGGCAAGGAAGGCAGGAGCCCAGCATGGCTGAGTAAGGACCTTCTGGTCGAGCTGAAGCGCAAGGAGGAAATGCGTAGGCGGTGGAAGCAGAGACACGCATCCTGGGAAGAATATAGGGATGGGGTCGGGAAAGCTAAGGCACAGCTGGAGCTGAATTTGGCAAGGGATGTGAAGAAGAATCATAAGAAGGGCTTCTACAGGTGCGTTGGTCAGAAAAGGAAGACTAAAGAAAACGCACCCCACCCCCACCCCCCTCCGATAGGTAAGACAGGAGAGCTAGCGCCAACCGACATGGAGAAGGCCGAGGCACTCAAGGATTTTTCTCCTCCGTTGTCGCCGGCAATCACTGTTCCCGCATCTCTCAAGTCCCTGAACCTCAAGGCAGGGACTGGGGGAACAAAGTCCCTCCCATCGTAGGAAAGGATCCGGTTCGAGACCACCTGAGGAACCTGAACATACGCAAGTCCTGCACTGGGGAGGAACAACCCCATGCACCAGTAGATGCTGGAGGCCGACTGGCTGGAGAGCAGCTTTGCTGACGTGGGGGGCTCCTGGTGGACATCAAGTTGAACGTGAGCCGACAACGTGCCCTTGCCGCAAAGGCGGCTAAGGATATCCTTAGCCCGCTACAGAGGAAAGCAGGGTTTATACATGTTACAATACAGTTGTGTAGACCAATCAAATTGCTCACTATCCCCGGGGGTGCAGGGTGTAATAAATAGAATCATGTTTGTTAATCAAATCAGGCTTTCTTAAAGGCTGGTGAAAAATTACAATGTTTCGACTCTTCACATACTTAAATCGCAGGCATCCAGTGTGCTATCTGGTGCACTTTGACACCTCAAGGCCTAAATCACAGGCATCCGGTGTGCTGTCTGGGGCGCTTTGACACCTCAAGGCCTAAATCACAGGCATCCGGTGTGCTTTAACACTTCAAAGGGAAGAGCTAAGTTGTGCGATAAGCTGAAAAGAGTCTCCCCAAGGACACTGATAAAGATGAGGAGCCTTCAGCCTCACGACCACCAGGAGGCGGGACAAGACCGACCCCCTAGCAACACGTCGCTCAGACACAGAATATACCAGGATTGACACATATACGGGAACCAGAAGAGTATATAATCAGCTACTTTCGGGAAGCGGGTGTGCGCCGTTGGCGGAGCAAAGACTCCCCGGCCACCCAGCGCTGTTTTGCTTGCTGCCGCTTGCTTAATAAACTAATTTGATTAATTGGACTGGTTCCTGTCAATTATTGGGCCGCAATCTATAACAAGGATGATGATGAAGTCCGCAACACTGTGTATACTATTCCGTGGACACCAACAGAGTTAGCGAAAATAAGGGAAAAATATTCGAGGCGGCCAGAAGAATCAGCTGTTGAGTATGTGTGGCGAGTTTCTTCTGAAGGAGGAGATAGAATTATGTTGAGTGAGGAAGAAGCAGGAGACTCTTGGGGACCAGGAGTGTTTTTAACTACAATGGACGGGGATCATAATTATTCCCTAACCGCTCGAGCAGCCTTTTGGGCAGGTGGTACGGATCCGCGAGAGAGGGGAGAGCCATTAGAGATTAGAGCTACAGGCTACTGTGATCTGTTTGCGGCGATACGGAAAGCAGCTTGTCTGCAAGCCATGTATGACAGAGAGGAATTTCGGAAATCCCCAATGTCAGCTGCTATCGACCCTGATCGATTAGCCCCTCTCATCCGTGGTCTTCCCGATTGCCTGAAGCCATTTGTTGTTCACACTCAAGATCGCATATGAGAGGCTCGGGATGCTCATGGGCGGGGCCGGCGTCGCTACATGCCCACCTGGAATGCATATGTACAGGAAATAGACCAATATGGGCGCCGAATGGGCTGGGCCAGCCTAACTAGTGAGAAATCCTCCGAACACCTCCGAAAGGTTCGCCAAGTCCAAACTCACACACAAAACCCCAAACCGGTGGAAAGGTTTAAGCCTGATAAGGACCGGAACGAGTTGTGGCGTAAAGCCCTACAATTGGGGTACCCCGACAATTCTTGCACGGTGTCCCTACGGGAGATCTCCGTACACTGGTCCAATCTCTAACTAGAAAGAATAATTCGGCTGGGGAGAAAAGTCTAACCAGAGAATCCCCAAGCCGTGAGAAAATTGTGCCTTCTGCACTGGAGCGTAATTTGATTGATTTGTCAGAGTCCCAGTCAAAAAACTCCTATCCTCGGGGAGGGCAGTGAGCCACCCTGTCCGGCGGGTACTAGCTATTCAATGGCTCTCCCATAAAGATTCCGAACCTATTATCGCCATTCCTGTCGGACCCCGGAGGATGTCAGTAAACTTTATTATTGATACCGGAGCCCAAATGTCTGCAATCACTAACGAAACGGCACAACTTCTAGGTATAAATCCCACCAGACGCAGAGTCAACTTCGCAGGAATTGATGGTGTGCTAAAAACATGCCCCGTTGCAAAAAATTAACCTCTGGTTGCCGGGAGAGCAGCGAATGACCAGGGCGGAAGTGTTAGTGGGTGCCTCGCGTACTAACCTCCTAGGATTTGACGTGCTGCGTGGGCGAATGTGGAAATGCCCAGATGGAACTGTGTGGAGTTTTGCAGGATGCGAAAAAGTAATAGACACAGTGAAATTGAGTCTATTGGAAACTTCCATGCCTTTACCTCCCTCTAGAATCACTAATGTCCGGCAGTACCCACTGCCTGCAGCTGCGCTTGCAGGAGCAGACGGGGTGGTATCAGATTTAGAAAAAAGAAACATCATTAAGAGGACTCACTCGTCTTATAATTCACCGGTGTGGCCAGTAAAGAAACCAAACGGGCAATGGCGTTTCACAGTAGATTACCGAAAGTTGAATGCCAACACTGCACCCCTCACCGCCGCAGTTCCAAATATCGTGGAAATTGTGACAATGATACAAGGAGCTGCCCATCCTTGGATGGCTGCCTTAGATGTTAAAGACATGTTTTTTATGATTCCCCTCCTTGAGCAGGACAAAGCGCGGTTTGCATTCACGTGGAAAGGAGTCCAATATACCTTTAACCGACTTCCACAAGGATACAAACATTCCCCCACCATTGCTCATAATGCTTTAGCTAAAGTGCTGTCAGAGCTTCCTGTTTCACAGGAATGTACAGTATACCAATATATTGATGACATCCTAATAGGGGGAGAGAGCCAAGAAAGTGTAAAAGACATGATGGAAAACATCCGAAAAACATTACTTGATTTAGGATTGGAAATTCCAGACTCAAAGTGTCAGGGACCTGCACAGGAAGTTAAATTCCTGGGGGTCTGGTGGATTAAGGGAGCTGCTTCTGTCCCTCAGGATACCCTGGAAAAAATAGAGCACGGACAGAATCCATCCAGCGTGAAGGAGTTACAGCAAGGTCTGGGAACTTTAAGTTATTGGTGTAAACACATCCCTGGCTTTTCCATCATTGCTCGCCCCCTTTATAGTTTGCTCAAAAAGGGTAGATCCTGGGAGTGGACTGAACAACACACTAATGCTCTGCAATTACTAATAAAGGAGCTAAGGTTATTCCAACAGCTTGGCCCCATACATCCAACTGACCCTGTCCATGTAGAATGGGGGTTCAGTGAACATGGTTCCCATTGTAATTTATGGCAGAAGGGACCAGCAGGACTGGAGAGACCATTAGAATTTAGCTCTCACTCCTTCAATGATACTGAGAGCAGATATTCAGACCTTGAGAAGGGTTTACTGTCCCTAGTGCGAGCGTTGCAACGAACAGAGCAGATAAGAAGAGAACAGAGTGTGATCATTCGGGGACCCTTCCACCTCCTAGATGTGGTCCGTAAAGGGACAACACCACCAGCTGGCATTGCCCAGAAACCTACAGTTCGAAAGTGGTATGCTTATTTAGAAGGCATTAATGAAATCATACCAGTCTCTGAAGGCAGTGTTAAAGTATCCAAGCTCCAGAAGGATATAGATGGTGCCCTATTGTTCCAATCCCCACCAAATAGACCATCTCCGATCCAAGAAGCACCTCCTTTGAAGGAAGGCAGTGATCTTACAGGAGTGTGGTTTACTGATGCGTCATCTCACCGTGAAAACAATAAGTGGAAATATAAGGCCGTAGCACTGGAAGTAGCAATGGGAGAAAGAGCGATTGAAACAGGGGAGGGTAGCGCACAAGTAGGGGAACTCAGAGCTGTCCTACTAGCTGCACAACATGGGGCCACCTCCATTTACACTGACTCATATGCTGTTTTTAAAGGAGCCACCGAATGGATAGGTCACTGGGCAGCCAACGATTGGCAGGTGAATAGAGTCCCGATTTGGGAGACGGACAGTTGGAAGCAACTGTTAGAAATAGGAGGACAGAGAACATTGCACATTGGTTGGGTAAAAGGCCATGATCATTCAAACTCGATCACTGCTCAGTTCAACCAACAGGTAGATAGCCTCACACGGCTACAGCAAATTGACATTGTAGATGATGGTCGGGAATGGGAATGCTTACTCAAATGGTTACATGTTAAACGTGGCCACACAGGCCGTGCTGACCTGTATCAGGAAGGTCTAGCCCAGGGGTGGCCTGTGTCGGTTAAGCTGTGCGAACAAATAGTAACTGCCTGTTCACGATGTCGCCTACGACTCAGCAAGGATCATCCGAGTAAGGCACCTCCCTTACACATTCGGGACAAGAAAACGTTGTGGCATTCATGGCAGATTGATTATATTGGGCCCTTGAGATCATCAGGTGGGAAAAGATATGTCCTGGTAGGAGTGGAGATTATCTCCAGCCTCAGTATGGCCAGCAGTTTCAAATCAGCTACCAGGGACAACACAGTGAAAGGCCTAAAAGGGTGGTTCAGCACACTTCCCCTTCCCGAGGAAATCCAAAGTGATAACGGTTCACACTTTACCGCTTCGGTGGTACAAGATTGGGCCAAAGAAGAAGGGATTCGATGGGTATTTCATACTCCCTATTATCCCCAGGCTAATGGCATTGTTGAACGCACCAATGGATTGGTTAAGCGTTTTGCAAAAACTCATGAACCTGGTTGGCATTTGCGATTGGACGATGCCATCTATCAATTAAATAACAGATGGAGTGGAGATGGCTGTCCTAAAATGAAAGCTTTCTGTGTATCTGCCAATATCATCACTCCAGAAGCTCCCAATGAACCGGGAAAATACCCAGGAAGATTTCACCCTGGGCAACCTGTGCTAGTGAAAATGCCTCAAATTGGGACGGTACCAATGGTGCTAGCTACTTCCAAAAATCCCTATGCATGGGAAGCCAAAGACTGTTCAGGGAAGATACACCGGATCAGCACCCGGTGGATCTCGCCTTCTTTTTAACCCCGTTGGTCGAATAAGACCGAGCAGATTTTCTTTTCCTTTGTGTCTTACAGGAACCTTGGATGAGCTGTACAGACGGATTGGCCTACGCTACCTTTGAGTGTCTCCAGGGAATCCTGACATTGATCCTGGCAATAATACTGTTTTTATTATGTATGGCTACCTGGAGGCCCAAACTCTAAAATGACGAATTGGCAGATGGAATTGATGCTATTCAGTTTTACCTTTTTATTCCCTGTTGTTTGTAGTCAGAGAGACCCAGAGTGGCCATGGTCTCAAGCCTTTGTTAAACACAATGCGATGGCAGGTACTAGAAAGGGAGAATTGAGTTTGGCCATTGTAGTTCTACAGGAAAATGAGGTGTTACATGAGTGGACCTGGAATAGTTGGTACCCAGTCCTGAAAGGTAAGGCAGGGGTGGAAATCCGAGTAGGGTGTAGAATGATCAACGGCTCAAACCATGAGAAGGCCATGAGAATAGAGATATTTCGCCCTCAGAACCCACGCTCAATGACAACAAAGCACTGCGTCACCGACGAGTGGGATTGCTGGTATAATTTTACTCTTGTGGAACCCACTCTTGTAACTTGTCGTTGGCAACAGGATGAAATAGCACTGCTATTTGAATTCAAGACAGACGTAGCACCTGAGCTTTGGGATAATGCATTGTCACGGTACACTGCAAGCACTGGAACACCAGAAAACAAAAGGGGTTTAAATCTCTCCACTCTGGTTATACAAGGCAGTGAAGTATATTCCAGAGATAAATGGAGATGGAATGAATCACTTCAAATGGCTAAAATCGAGGCCACCCTTGGAAAGAGAATACACATTGGTTGCCGATTTATCAATGGGTCTACTCACCACAGGCCAACTGTAATTAAAACCATCTATGTAGACTCTACCAAACCGGACAAATACAACACTGATTGTTACAAAATTATGGCGCCAAATTCAGATTGCTGGCACAATTTCACTTTCATCAAACCTACAGTAGTGTATTGTATTTGGGGCTACAAGGGCACAGAATTGTTATTTGAATTTATGATTGACTCAAATACAACTGAACTTGCTGAAATAAATCCAGAACCTACACCCCCACAAACTCTCAAAGGCGTACCTTCTAAGCCCTCCATTAGTCTAACTCCTTACATTTTCAACATTGGCCCTTATGTTATTAAACACACAGGTCAACAACAGATACTGTTTAATCCCACATATTCCCTCAAACGAGTAGAATTGTCAATGCAGATTAAAATCTCTGCGATCAAACCCACCTGTTTACCATTCCTGAGTACATCTTATGCAGGATGGTCAGCATGGTTACGCAGACGAACTGTTGCCACTTCACAACGACTGAAGAGGGATATGACTGGCATCTTAGGAACAGGCCTGGGAGTCTTAAATAGTATAGATGCTGAGATACTTGCCAACAAACTAGTCACAACCAGTACTGATCTGGACAAATTAAGACATCCCCTACAGTCCTCTCTATTAGCATTGGGAAACCACCAATGGCTTTTATCGAATGTATTGCCTCAGTGGGAAGAAACAGCTGAAAAAGACCATCAGCTGATCACAAATGCACTTGGTACAACCCAAAACAATGTTTCCTTGGCTCTTAGTTGTATCCAAGCCCAATTGTGGATGCAATCTATGACAGCCGCAATCATAAGGGAAGGTGAAGAAGGCACCTTGCCCACCGAAATTCGAAAAGTAATATGGGATAACGCAATTGAGTTTGAGAAAAAATTTCAGTCCTGGTGGTATCTGGTTAATTTCACCTATGATCCCATTGAGAGCAAGGCCACAGCTTTTGTCTTAACAATACGCAATGCTTTGGTATACACCATATACCCAATCATCGCACTGGGGTTGAATCACCAAGGAGCTATACTCTATCCAACAGAGCACAGAGTGTGGGCACAACAAAATGAGAATAAATGGCAAACTGTTGATGTTGACGCATGCGTTTCACGAGACCAACAAGGATTCATTTGTGAGAGTAATACCCTCAAAGCACAAGACATTTGTCTTGACACCAACCAGAATGTTTGTCACTTTGAGATACATCCCGATGAAACCCCAGAAACTGTGCTTGTATATATTGGGAAAGGGAGCGTTTGCATGAGGTCTCCCTGTACTCTTGTATTCATAGATGACATAGGAGTTGATATAAGTAATCACTCCAATCTTTGTGTTTGTAACTTTACTAACATTATCGGATGTGACTTCAATTATTCATCTCCTGTTACGTCTTTTCAATTGCTACAATCTAATTACACATTGATTCGAGATTTGTTGCCTACCCCTATCGGAATGAATCTCTCACTGGTGAAGAAGCTGCTACAACACGATGAATTGAAGCGACTGTTGAAAGAGGCCCAAGGAAATGGACAGAGAACTTTGATTACTGTCCATCATGATGTTGAAGAAATACACCAAGTGCTGGAAAGAGTCAAGAGAGACAGAGGACATGGATGGGGAGATACTCTTTTTGGATGGTCGCCGACAGTTACAGGACTTTATAACAAGATGCTCCATCCTGTTGTTGTTTTACTAATACTCATTGTTTTGTGCTTCGCTTTGACAATTGTTTTGCATGTTAGACTTTGGATTATGATGAAAAGTTTAACTCGTTTGATCACTCCACGAGATGTATTTGCACTTGATATCCCTCACCACAAGAACACATGTGATCTTTCCTATCAGTATTGAGTATCGTGGAGCTTGAGTGACTGTAGTCACGGGGTGGATTATGTGGAATAAATACTAAATTGGCTAAAAAATACAAAAGTACAGCACTGTTCACACATTAAGGAAAAGTATAAAATCAAGAGGCTTCTGAGGTAGAAAATAGCCGCAGCTGGCATGAAGGACACAACATCTGTGGTTCCCTGATAAGCTACATGAGGTACGGGACGGGATGCAATTATTCCACGGCTTTACCTTATGATGTATAGCGGATACGGGAATGGGATGATACCATGAAACAGATAAGCTGCCAATTAGCTGCCCGCTAGATGCTCAGAGCCAACTTTTTGTCAAGTTTTGATGAAATGCTGTCCTTTGTGCGAACTTTGCTCATTATAATGTCATTATAATACCAAAACACACCTCCATCCTGAAGGCTACCCGCCTCCAAGGTGCGACCACTCCTTCTTGAGTCTGCGTGAGTCTGCGCCCTGAATTTCTCATAAACTATACCTTTAATTGTGAAGCGAGAAAAATTTACACCAATCACGATAAAAGTATGTATGACTAAAGTCACTCAAACTCCACCTTGAAGATAACACATAGTATAAAAATAGCCCGAGAGAGGGGGGATACCCAGGGAAGACACCATCTCAAAGAATTCCATCACTGACTTCTGGGATCAGTCGACGGGCTGAGCCTCTCTTCCCCCTCATAGGGACGCCTTTGGGTAAGACTTAGATTATACCGAGTGCTTCCTCGGGAAACTTAGAAATTTCTCTAGAGACTCTCTTTTCTACATTTAGAGCCAGGCTGTATCGTTTATAACTTTGTCGCGCGTTTTGTATATGTAACAATACTTTCTTTTGCACGTGCTTTGCAGACAGTGTATTTATCACCGGCAATCCTAAGAACCTATATATCTGTTGTTTAAATAAACTGCACTTTTTTTAAAGTAGCTAGTCGTTTTGGTTTCTCACTGAACGCGACCAAAGACTCGAGAGTGGCCGTGCTAGTTCATGAGCACGACTAGACTGAAGGTGCAGTCCACTATTAGTGTATCCAAATCGTAATAGTTTAATACATATTAAACGCGATTGGACTGATAGTGCTGAATTGGGCATCACTCCGAATTTAAACCTAGCCGCACCTGGCCTCCCACCTCGGTGAGGAGTGTTAGAATGCAAGGGGGTTTATTTTCTGCCAAAACTGCTTTGCCCCTTTTCACGCAACATGGACAAAACTAGTTTCAGGAGTAATAAAGAAATAATATCTAAGATACATAAGTGGCAAGATATATAGTAATTTTAGATGTAAACTGGAGCTGCAGAGCAATGAAGTAGGAGTAGGGTATAAAAACATGTTAGCAAATGTATAAAAGTGATCATGAGGGGATACTAGAGGGCGGAAGAAGAAACCATCAACATGAACCTCCTATTTCCCCTGGGAAAGGGGGGAAAGTTGCCAGCTGCTGGCAACTCACTGTAACGCCCCCCCTCCCACCACCACCATCAGCGTCTGACCTTAGGGCTCAGAGAATTAGTGAAAGGATGAGCATAACACCAAGAAGAGGTGTAGAAACTCTGTGTGTTTGTGCATGTGCATGTATGTGTGCACGTGTGTTGCGCTTAATTCTATTATTACAACTTTTTCCTATATAAGTACTCTAGGTGCGTTATTATTCTGTTTTTTTCCTGTAATAATTAGATCTAGACTAATGATAATGGTTCAATTAGACTGTTGAGATTTCCATTATACTAAAAATAAGTTATTACATTTACATAATTTAAATTAAAATATATATTATATTAAACATATATAAAAATAAAAGTTGTGCTTCCTCTTTAGCCATAAACAAGATTTTGAATGTAACAAGTCCACGAGCTAGAAATTGTATTCTATTCCTTCCCCTGCCTGAAGAGCATTGTCCCACTGATAAGGCAAATGCTCCTATCAGTCACACAGACGCAGCCGACTATAAACTCATCAGCGGTAATTTGGAAAAGGAATTTGGCTTGCAAAATTTCTTTCTGACCAGGTGAAATATGCAGAGAGTTCTTTTGAACTCATCTATATTTTGACCTCTAATCTGTAAGAACCCAAAATAAGAATTCCACTTGAGACAAGGATCATGTAAATAGTTGCCTTAATAAAATAAAGCCATAACACTTATGGGAAGAACTAGCCCAAGGAGCCTGCTCCAAGAGCTCCTTTCTTGACTAACTCATTTTTCCCAATTTTCAGGGATTCTCAAAGGGGAGGAAAGCAGACACCGCTTCCCAGGACTGATAGTAGACCAGGACTGAACTACTGTGCTTGAGGTTAAGATTGGACCAGTCTCCTCAGCATGGTCTATAAAATAGCATATTTGTACAAGGATTAGCAGTATAGAACAGTTTTCTTAAACAGAAAACTGGTCTAAGAAAAGCAACATTGAAAAAGTGTTAGAATTAGATTGAAATTTTTCATCTACAATGATTAGAACATTCAAACAGAACCAAGTTAAAATAATACCTCTCTGCTTTCCTCCTCTACAGGCTCACCTATTCCTATGTCCACATCTGCTACTGCTTTACTTAACACATTGCTATAGATTATGTGATTTCAGTAATGAAGGTGGAAGTCAAGCTTCATATGGCAGTAGGTCAACAGATTCCGTATTTTAGTCATGACCAACCTACATTGGCTGTACACAGCATAGCACAGAACAGTATTTAAGTAGCAGCTGGTTAGAAACAAAAAGTTTTACAACTAGCTCCCTACATCAGGACTAAAGCTGGCAGACCAAGAAACTATTAATTCTTAAATAAACTGGTAAATCACACAAGTTTAATGGACATGAAAAAAATTAAACAAATTTGTGTCAGGTTTACATATTACACATTTGCATTATAGAGAAAGTTCTGATTTGACAAACAGCAGTGCAAATCCAAAAACTGTAGATATATCTTCACATGAATTAGAAATACTTGTGCATCCTTCAGTAAACTGCAGCTCTACAGAGTGTCAAGAACGCTACAGAACCTTAGTCTAAGACCAGGCACTTGAACACAGATACAAGAATTGCAGATTTAGTCAAGAAAACTATTCCAGACTGGTTGTCTGACAGACAGTGTTTGTGATCAGCTTGATCTGCACTTGCATCCTGGAGCTTTATACAAATTGCAAAGTCAGTTTTCATGTTGCCACTTTAATTTCTTTATGCTTTCAGAATGAACTATAGTTGAATTTAACAGCAACAACAAAAAAAAAGTATCAGGAAGTGAGGGTGAATCACCTGTAGTCCTTTACTTGTCTACTGATGCACATAAAAGTGGCATCACACTGGTTATTAACTGGCCCTTTTAAGAAGTCTGATATCGAACACCACCTCCAAGGTGGTGTTCATCATCTTCATAGGCTTCTCCATTACAGCAATGTCTTCTGTCTTGAGCTGGATCACAGTCCATTAAATCCACTTGTTCAATTTCCTCAGTTTCTTCTACTTCCTGCCTTGCAGGTAGCAGTTTTTCCAGCAAATACAACTTATCTGAGGAGAGGAAGCCACTACCTGGGAAGTTCACCTGAAATAAAGAGCTGCAGTTACTGAATTTGGCTTTAACTGGCATCTATCTCACTTACTACAGGTCAATTATCTGCCAGCATCAGCTTTATAATTACAGAAGACTTGAAAACCCATTGCTAAGGAAATAGCTAGGTCACTTGCCAGTCTTTCACATCTGCCAAAAGTGCATTTTTACTATATTGGGCAACTTCACTGTCTTGGCTAATTCAGTCTTTTTTCTGCCCCAGACTGCCCTATTGAAAGGGCTAAAAAAAGATATCCTCAACTAAAGCCAGAGTAGGGGGACACAGCAGTTAAGAGATTAGCCTGATTCCTCTCCCATCAGTATTAATGAAACTCTCTTCAGCAATTACAATTAACTAACTGATCTTCTTGCTCCAATACAAGGTCAGTTATATTTCAGTTGGAGGCCAAAAAACACATCAAACATGAAAATTCACAGGATATCCAAACAGGTTATTTCAGTACTCAGTATATTTTCAGTAAAGAGCTATTTAGAAATGTTGCAGTTTAACCCCGGCCAGCAGCTAAGCACCACACAGCCACTTGCTCACTCCCCCACACTCAGAGGGATGGGGGAGAGAAGAGTAGAAATGAGAAAACTTGTGGGTTGAGATAAAGACAGTTTAGTAGGTAAAGCAAAAGCTGCATGCGTAAGCAAAGCAAAATAAGGAATTCATTCACTACTTCCTATCAGCAGGCAGGTGTTTAGCCATTTCCAGGAAAGCACGCGTAATGGTTATTTAGGAAGACAAACACCATCACTCCGAACATCCCCCCCTTCCTCCTTCTTCCCCAGCTTTTATTGCTGAGCATGACATCATATAGTATGGTATATCCCTTTTATCAGTTGGGGTCAGCTGTTCCTGGGCACCCCCAGCCTACTTGCTAGCAGGACAGTGTGAGAAGCAGAAAAGGCCTTGATGCTGTGTAAGCACTGCTCAGCAACAACTAAAACATCAGTGTGTTATCAACACTATTTTTAGCACAAATCCAAAACATAGCCCCATACAGGCTACTATGAAGAAAATTAACTTTATCCCGGCCAAAACCATTGCAAGAAAGAATTGGATACTTTCTGTCTATAGACTTGTGCATTGCATTAGTTTATCTGACCACGCTGCAAGAAACACACTAAACAAGACACCTGATGATTAGTGTCTCTTCTTGCTTGAGTTATTACTTACGGTTGAAGTTCTGCATGTTTGGTGTTAAACTGTACCATGGAAATTGATTCACTTACCTTGAACTCTATGATTAGACGTCCTTTTTCATATGGCCTACGATATATTTGCATGCCTTCATTCAGCACACATTTAATATCCCCATGTTTGATGGTCTGGCCTTAAGTAAATTAAAAAAAAAAAAAAGAAGGAAAAAAAAATCCAGGCAGGCAAAACAAGCAATTTTAGTTTTAATTCCTTTCAGGATGCATTTGTGCAGCCTTGTAAGCTGTGTTTTAACAACTATACCGATATCCAGTAGTCTAATAGGGACCTACTGCCATTTTGTATGCTTCTCAAAGGGAACATACCTATGAATGTCGAGTATTCCATGAGTTCCAAGTCTGAAAATTTTATCTTCAGAGACCTTGAGTATCCTCAGGATATCAGCACATCCATGAAGTAAAGTCTGTTACTGTGTCATATGACGAAACAGGTAGCTACTGTTGCCCACTAAGTAAAACTTTTATTTGTTTAAAGCTCTCTGCTGTAAAGACTTGGAGGGGGGAGGAAGGAGGAGAAAGTAGTATTTTAAGGATCAATCCTTTCTGCTCCCCTATACTAACTGCTTGCTATTCAGCTTACATTTGCTGGATGCACAGATTTTTAGCACAAAGCAAACCAACGCTTACCAGGATGAGAAGTAACAATTATAGTTCTATTATCCAGTGTTGTGATAGGTTTTTGAAAGCCACACAGTGCTTCAGCCAGCTGTATATCCATGCACATAAGAAGGTCTTCCCCTCGCCTGTGGTAGAACCAAGCAACAATAGTCAGGGGTGGGGTGGGGGAATAAGAAGAGTGAGAAGGACCATGCCTAACTCAGGTATTAAATTTGGTAAAGACAATAAATTTGGAATCTTAATACTAAGAAGCCTGACCAGTAAAATAGAGAACATTAACTATTAACCAAGCCAACTACTTCAGGGATAATACCTCTGATAAGACCCATTTACTACTCAAGGACAGTTATTCAAAAGCTAACCCCCCCAAACCATACCACACGCATTCAGTTTCATTTTACTATGCTTTCCCTCTTCTGGGAAAAGGTTTGTCTCAGCCTCCAAACTTCTGCTGGGACAATTAATCCCTTCTTTAACATTGTCCAAGTTGGACAAAAATTTGCACAATACTGTCATATATTAGCACAATCATCTAAAGAAACAAGACGCAGCAACACTTTTATAATCAGTTTTAGTCTTCTCCAACATCATTTTTGGCTTTCAGATGTTGTGGGCAACACTAGGGATCTAATATGATTTTGTACCTTCGTCTTCCTTCTACTTAGTTACATCATTAGGGGAGACCAACTTCCCTAAGATCAGGCTGCTGCCCTAATCTGGTAAAGCTGATCTTTAACTAATTTAAATATCCTCACTTCAAGAGCAGATGCCTAGGGTAGAGTACAAGAGCAAGGCAAGCACACGACACTGCCCCAGAATACACTCAGCTTCCATCCCTTATCAGGACACCTAAGGACTTTAACCTTGAAGTGTAGTTTTATTTTTTCCCTCCCTTTTATGAAATCTATTGATGGCTATCAACCATTGACAGCATCTTACACCAAAGATGTTTCCTTACGTTCAGAATCTCCTGTGCTTCAGTTTGTGCCCACTGCCTCTTGTCCTGTTGGTAGTATCAAGTGATACTAAGAGACAGGCAACAGTTGCTCCTACACAAATTCTCCCTCTTCCTTCCTCCCCTCTTTTCTACAAGGAAGGATCTACTTCAAAAAAATCACTCTCCACGTAGAAGCTATTCTATCTTTTCCTTATTACCCTTCTTTAAGATTCTCCAGTTCTACCCTTCTTTAAGATTCTCCAGTTCTACCCCCCTTTAGAATCTCTACCCCCTTAAAAGGCAGCCCTAGGGAGCACGAGTGACCAGGAGCACAGTGGACAGGATGGGCAAACAGGGCGTGGCGTGTCAGCCAGGGCGTGGCACAGCAGTTTGCACAAGAAGGGCGTGGAATGCTCAAGAGGGGAGTTCACCTGGCGAGAGGGAGTTTAGCCATGGTCTCTACCGGGCAGGAAGCTACATCTTCTGCACTTGACAGAGCAGACGTAGCCACACAAACAGAGCTCCCGTGGAAACATGCAGACACACAGGTCTCAGGCTGCAGGGAGTGCCACAACCTTTCATGGCTAATGGATGGTAGTAGGGAAGACAGCTGTGTGAGGTGTGACCAGGTGGGTGATGAACTCAGCATGGTGGCAGAGCTAAGAGAGGAAGTAGAAAGGCTAAGGAGCATCAGGGAGTGTGAGAAAGAAATAGATTGGTGGAATCATGCTCTGACCTCCCTGAGAGAGAAACTGGAACAGCCACCAAAAAAAACCCAAGTTAAAGGAGATCCAGTACCCTCCCCCCACCAGACTGAAGGCAGTGGCCAAAAGGAGAGCTGTGAATGGAGGCAAGTCCGCGCTAGGGGCGGCAAGCGAACCCCCTCCTTGCCCACCTCCCCTAACCCGGTGCCTCTGTACAATAGGTATGAGGCTATCGATGAGGTAGGCCAGCCAATGGATGATGTGGATGATGGTCTGACTACACCAGAGGAGTTGCCAGGACAGGAAAGGCCTATCTCCCATTTAACAGCCACCTCCACGAGGAAGAAGAGACAGGTTATAGTTGTGGGTGACTTTTCTGAGGGGAACAGAGGATCCAATATGCCAGGCAGACCCTCCTCTTAGGGTCTGTCCAGATCAGACAGACCCTTTGACACAATTGATTCAACACCTGGTTTCACTGGAAGCTGGGTAGAGAAAATTGCTTGTCACTAGCCTGCCAAATGCCATAAAGGTTCTGATTCTTTAATCTGTGAGCTTAATGCTGGAAGCTGCTAACAGTAGTATTCCATCTGTCCTGCCTCAGCACAAAGTTTTGGCACCAGCTTATGGAGTTAAGCACCATACAAGACTGCTGATCTGATTGACTACAGGCTATGTTAGAGCCTTTGACCTGTCATTTCTACTTACAGGGACAAATGGATGAGCTGTTAGACTAAGTGCCCCCACCAATGCCTTCCCAAATTCATTGTTTCTCTCACTAATGCTCTGATCAGCAGTTAGTTGCATTTGGTACCTACTGCTCATCTTCTAGAGGTGGCCAAAGTGCTGCTTTTTCCAGAAGAAAAGCTACTACATGACAGACTCATTCCACAGAGTAACTTGAAACAATGGACTTTAACACAAATTTGTTGCTGGTGGGATGCTATTGTTACTAGTCACAAGAAGCTAGTGACATATTTCTACTGCTTTCTGTTTCATGATGTCCCTGAACTTCAGTAAAGGTTTTCTTTCTGATCTCATGAGGGCTTAATCTACTTTAGAAGCTGTTTGTAAAGGAGTCGTTCTGTAAGCAACTACTCAGATTTCTGTGCAAGTCATCCCTCAGTTTCTAATAGGATGTAGAGAAATTGGCTGATGGCCTGGTTTGGGGTTTTTTGTGTGTGTGTGTTTCTCCTTTGCAGGTAGTAAGCTGGTTATGGTGTCAGAGTAGGATTGTACTTGATAACGATGGGCACATATGTGCTACTTAGGCAGGATTATTTCCCTAGGAACATAAAAAAGCAAGTTAAGCCCATGCTTGCACAACTGTACAGAAACCTGAGATTGTATTTTTTTTGCTGCAGGGGGCTATAGCTCTTGCACATATATATTGTGTGTGTAGATAGATAGGCTGTTGACACACAAGCCAGGCTGAAATTCATTAGTTCCTATTGCAGAAGTAGGAGGGTTAAATCACTATGTTATGCTGGAACTGACCAACAAGACTTTAATTAAATGATGTACCTCATGCACAACATTTCCTATGCCTGTAGATAGGACACAGCTAGCTATTTTCAATAGAGCCAATTAATGAATAAAGTAATTCACATGGGCTAACAGTGTACAATACCTTTTAAATGTTAATTAAAGCACTAAATTGAGCCACCTTCAACTCTTACAGGTAAAACTGCATGGTATATGGAAGATTTGCCAGAGGTAAAGCCTCTTACTAGATTATATAAGAAATTTAATAACATTTTCCAAAACAGTACTGTAATTGTGTCGAATGCCAACAATTTTACAACTTACAACTGTAGCTAAGAAGATAAAGATTTTAATGGTACTATGGTAAATGTTAGTACTGTTCAGGGATGTTATAGGCATCCACGACCTCCAGGAGCTCCGGGGCCTGGGGATTCCTCCTGTCTGAATGCTGGAGCCCAGCCTGGGGACCTGGGGTCTCTGCCCAGACTGAGGGACATGGCTGCTGCTTTTCTATTTGCAGGTTCAACCATTAGTGCAGCTGAGCATGTATCCCAGACACACACACCCAGACACTGACATGTCTGGCTACAAAGATTGCCAAAGTCACTGCCTTCAACAGCACCTACATATAGGACACACATAAACCACATAACAGAGACAACCAAGTCCCCTTCCTCTTTGGCTGGCAGAAACAGATCACTAGTGAAGGCACACACATGACACTTTCTAAATTCACAAGCATACACATGTTTGTGTATCCCCAGAGTACTGGCAAGGCCTCTCTGTCCATCTGATACCCCTGCCCGTATCCCAGGCACTCTTACCTGTACCACAGGTCCCCCTAGTCAGGTAATGAGTGTTATGATCAGGACTAGGGGGGCCCTGCCTCCAGGCAGGTGAAGGAAAGACTTTACTGGACTGTATTGGTTTGATGGCCAGGCACATCAGACCCACAGGAGTACCTGCAGATTTTGGTAGATGCAAAGGGGTACCGGTGGGATGGTTGGCAATATTGCATGAACCGAGACTTCCCGGTTCCCATTCACGATCTGATTCATTGACTCAAGAGACAAGGAGTAATGAGAAAGACTCGTTCACCCTTTAATAGTCCCATATGGCCAATGCAAAAGCCTGACGGAGGGTGGAGGTTAACGGTGGACTATCATGGCCTGAATGAAGTCATACCACCACTGAGTGGTGCTGTGCCAGACATGCTAGAACTCCAATATGAACTGGAGTCAAGAGGCAGCCAAGTGGTATGCTACAATTGATGTCACTAATGCATTTTTCTCAATCCCTTTGGCAGCAGAGTACAAGCCACAGTTTGCTTTCACTTGGAGGGGCGTCCAGTACACCTGGAATCGACTGCCCCAGGGGTTGAAGCACAGCCCCACCATTTGCCATGGACTAATCCAGACTGCACTGGAACACGGTGAAGCCCCTGAACATCTGCAATGCATTGATGACATCATCGTGTGGGGCAGCACAGTAGAGGAAGTGTTTGAGAAAGGGAAAAGAATAATCCAGATTCTTCTGAAAGTTGGTTTTGCCATAAAACAAAGTAAGGTCAAAGGACCTGCACAGGAGATCCAGTATTTAGGAATAAAAATGGCAAGATGGGCATCATCATATCCCAATGGTTGTGATCGATAAAATAACAGCTATGTCTCCACCAACTAACAAAAAAGAAACACAAGCTTTCTTAGGCATTATGGGTTTCTGGAGAATGCATATTTCAGGTTACAGTCTGATCATAAGCCCTCTATCGAGTGACCCAGAAGAAGAATGGTTTCGAATAGGGCACTGAGAAGCACCAAGACTTTGAACAAATTAAGCGGGAGATAGTTTGTGCAGTAGCCCTTGGGCCAGTCCAGACAGGAGATGTTAAAAATGTGCTCTACGCTGCAGCCAGGGACCATGGCCCCACCCAAAGCCTCTGGCAGCAAGCACCTGGAGAGACTCTAGGCTGACCCCCAGGGTTTTGGAGACGGGGATATAGAAGATCTGAAGCCCGTTACACTCCAACTGAAAAAGAAATATTAGCAGCATTTGAAGGGGTTGGTACAGAATCACAGTTCCTCTTAGTCCCCACAGTTCCACACAGCCTGTGCTGGGCTGGATGTTCAAAGGGAGAGTCCTCTCTATACATCATGCAACTGACATTACATGGAGTAAGTGGGTAGTGTTGATCCTGCAACAGGCTTTAATGGGAAACCCTGACCTCCCAGTAATTCTGGAAGAGTTTATGGACTGTCCAACAGGCAGAGATTTCAGAGCATTGCTGAAGGAGGTGACTCGTGCCCAGGAGGTCTCACTGTATAATAAATTGCCAGAAAATGAGAAGCAATATGCCCTGTTTACTGATGGGTCCTGTCGTGTTGTGGGAAACCATTGGAGATAGAAAGCTGCTGTGTGGAGTCCTACATGACAAGTTGCAGAAACTGTTGAAGGAAAAAGTGAATCAAGTCAGTTTACAGACTGTACTGAGTTATGGATGGTGGCAAATGCTCTGTGGGGGTGGCTAAAGCAACGGAAGCGGACCAACTGGCAGCACAGAGGGAAATCCATCTGGGCTGCTGAATTGTGGCAAGATATTGCTTCCTGGGTAGAGAACCTGTCTGTAAAAGTATGTTATGTAGATGCTCACATACCCAAGAGTTATGCCACTGAAGAACATTGGAATAATGAGCAGGTGGACCAGGCTGCTAGAATTGAAGTGGCTCAGGTGGATCTGGACTGGGAACATAAGGGTGAGCTGTTTATAGCTCGATGGGCCCACGACACATCAGGGAGTAAAGCCTCCCTGGAAAAGAGGGTGGTGAGATATCAATATGGGGAGGCCTGGCAGATCGATAATATTGGACCACTGCTACAAACCTGCCAAGGCAAGCACCATGTGCTTACAATGGAGGAAGCAACTACCAGATGGTTGGAAACCCACCCTGTGACCCATGCTACCACCTGAAACACTATCCTGGGCCTTGAAAAGCAAGTCTTATGGCAACACAGCACCCCTGAAAGAATTGAGTCAGACAAGGGGACTCATTCCCTGTCCTGGTTTCAGCTGGGATAGAGTTAATTCTCACAAGAAGCTGGTGGGGGACGCAGCCAGGACAGTTGACACAAACTAGACAAAGGGATATTCGATACTATATGATGTCATGCTCAGTATATAACTGGGGGTAGGGATCGCTGCTTGGGATCACTCACTTTGTATATTCTTTTATCAATATTATTATTTTTCTCTTCCTTTGCTGTTCTATTACACTGTCTTTATCTCAACCCATGAGTTTTACCTCTTTCTTCCGATTTTCCTACCCATACCATGGGAGAGGGAGGAGTAAGCAAGTAGCCACATGCTACTTAGTTGCTGGCTGGGGCTAAACCACGTCATTCCCAAAACAACCTCATAGACCAAGGGCCAAGGAGCATGGGATTGACTGGGTGTATCACATCCCCTATTACGCACCAGCCTCCGTGAAAATTGAACAATAAAATGGATTGGTAAAAGCTATACTGGGAGCAATGGGTGCCGGTATATTCAAGCACTGGGATACAAATTTAGCAGAAGCCACTTGGCAAGTTAACACAATCTGCCAGTCAACTTGGCCCTGCCCAATCAAAACCCCTGTGTACTGTGAAAGGAGATAAAGTCATGGATCATAGAATCATAGAAGGGTTTGGGTTGGAAGGGACCTTTAAAGATCATCTTCACCCAACCCTCTTGCCTTGGGCAGTCACATCTTTCACTAGATCAGGTTGCTCAAAGCCCCATCCGACCTGGCCTTGAACACTTCCAATGATGGGGCATCCACAATTTCTCTGAGCAACCTCTTTTCCAGTCTCACCACCCTCTACATAAAAAAAATTCTTCCTTATTTCCAACCTAAACCTACCCTCTTTCAGTTTAAAACTGTTGCCCCTTGTCCTGTCACTACAGGTCATGGTAAAAAGTCTCTCTCCATCTTTCTTGTAAGCCGCCTTTATACAATGAAAGGCTGCAATAAGGTCTCCCCAGAGCCTTCTCTTCCCTTCTCTTCTCCAGGCTGAAAAACCCCAACTCTCATCCTTTCCTCATAGGAGAGGTGTTCCAGCCCTCCGACCATTTTTGTAGCCTTCCTCTGGACCCACTCTAACAGGTCCATGTCTTCCTTGTACTGGGGACCCCAGACCTGGATGCAATACTCCAGGTGAGGTCTCATAAGAGCAGAGTAGAGGGATAGAATCACCTCCCTTGACTTGCTGGCCACGCTTCTTTTTACACGGTCCAGGATACGATTGGCTTTCTGGGTTACAAGCGCACACTGACAGCTCATGCCCAATTTTTCATCCACCGATATCATCAAGTCCTTCTCTTCAGGACTGCTCTCAATCCACTGATCACAGAATCACAGAATGGTTTGGGTTGGAAGGCACCTTAAAGATCATCTAGTTCTAATCACCCTGCCATGGGCAGGGACACCTCCCACTAGACCAGGCTGCTCAAAGCCTCATCCAGCCTGGCCTTGAAGACTTCCAGGGATGGGGCATTGACAACTTCCCTGGGCAACCTGTTCCAGTGCCTCACCACCCTCATTGTAAAGAATTCCTTCCTAATATCGAATCTAAATCTACCCTCTTTCAGTTTAAAACTCTTACCCCTCATCCTATCACTACACTCCCTCATAAAGAGTCCCTCCCCATCCTTCCTGTAGGCCCCCTTTAGGTACTGGAAGGCTGCTATAAGGTCTCCCTGGAGCCTTCTCTTCTCCAGGCTGAACAACCCCAACTCTCTCAGCCTGTCCTCATAGGAGAGGTGCTCCAGCCCTCTGATCATCTTTGTGGCCCTCCTCTGTACCCATTCCAACAGGTCCATGTCCTTCTTGTGCTGAGGACTCCAGAGCTGGACGCAGTACTCCAGGTAGGGGTCTCACCAGAGCAGAGTCACCCAGTCTGTACTGATGTTGGGGACTGCCCCGACCCACGTGCAGGACCTTGCACTTGGCCTTGTGGAACTTCATGAGGGTCACATTGGCCCACTTCTCCAGCCTGTCAAGGTCCCTCTGGATGGGATCCCTTCCCTCTAGTGAATCAACTGCACCACCCAGCTTGGTGTCATCAAGTCCCTGTAGCACACATAACGAACTGTCTGGGAAAGACAGTCTGATTTACTCCTTCCTCGAGAAAAGGCAAACCCATTCATGGGACTGCTTTTGCTCAAGGACATGGGTTTACTTGGTGAGTAATGCAGAAGGATGGGGAGGTCCAATGTGTACCTCAAGGAGATTTAACCTTGGGTGAAAATAATACATGACTTCATTTGTAGGATACCATTGCTGTATGATGCCAGTGTTATATGATGCTGTATGTTGCCACTGCTGTGTCTGCTATATGTCAACAGTATTACAGCAGGAGTCACCTGAACCAATGAAGAATGAATCTCATAAGGAACTGGGCAAGTGCAGCGATGACGCAACCTGAGCTAGCTTCGATGTGCAATAATCCAACACAACACACCATCTCTCCTGTCCTGAACAAGCATTGCAACAGATGGAGCCCAAAGTCATAGACTAAATGAACTCAAAGGACATTTTGTGGACATTGTGGACATGGGGTGACCCATAAACTAAGGGAATGATATCTGTGTATATATCAAAGGACGGGAAGGGGGGAGGTGGCTAATGAGGATGTATTACGTAGTGTGGAATAAGGGGTAGAGATTGTACTGCTTTGGGCTGGGATAGAGTTAATTTTCTTCATAGTAGCTTGTATGATGCTATGATTTGAATTTTTGATGAAAACAGTGTTGATAACACACTGATGTTTTAGCTATTGCTGAACAGTGCTTATATGGTGTCAAGGCTGTTTATGCTTCCCACACTGCCCCACCAGTGAGTAGGCTGGGGGTGCACAAGAAGCTGGGAGGGGATGCAACCAGGACAGCTGACCCCAGCTGACCAAAGGGATATCCCATACCATACGACATCATGCTCAGCAATAAAACTGGGGGGAGGTTTGCCAGGGTTGATGTTTCTTGGTCACTTGCCGGGCTTTCTTCATTTTGTTTTAATTTGTTTCTTTTCATTTGTTTAGTTTTTTACTTATTAAACTGTTTTTATCTCAACTCACAAGTTTTCTCACTTTTACCCTTCTGATTATCTTCCCCATCCTACTGGGGAAGGGTGAGTGAGTGGCTGTGTGGTGCTTAACTGCCTGCCAGGGTTAAACCTGCGGCCTTTAAAACTGTTTTTAACATGGAGTGCATGCCTCACAAATTACAGACTGACTGGAAAAAAGAATTTTTAAATCCGCCTTTAAACAATTTGTTAAAGCAGTGTAACATTCACCATTTTGTTACTAATAATGAGCAAAAGCATCCATCATAGAGCATTTGACAGGATGCTCAAAATCAAAATGTGGAGATATTTTATAGTGTGCAACACTTTTCTCTACATCGATGTTGTTACCTGAAATAAAAGCCCTCGAAACCAAAAGTAGTTTAGAGAGGAGATATTGCTTTATTCGATGTCGGGTGCTAGGGGAAAACCCCACAAATCTAGCACACCTTACCAGGGATATTCACCCATTATTTATACACAAAAGATTCTCATAATTCCGCCTACCTAATACATAACTCCACCTAGGCTTACATATTCATTAGGATGACCGAATATCCTTTTTGCACATGCGTATTAAATTTTGCTGCATCGGCAAGACACTTATGCACAGGTGTGAGTTCCTCGGTGGTCATTCGGGTAGGGATACCCTTCCTCACATTATCCTTTTAAGGTATTGAGTCATCTTGGGACAGTAAACATTTACTGTAAGTTTGCCAACTTCTTGAGGATGATAAGGATGCTCCTTGAAGTAGCCACAGCTCTATTCTAATTGGTATAGAAGTACATATTTTGACATATGAGAGAACCTTGAAGTGATTAACTACTTCTTGTTATCCCATCCTTAGTGATTAACTACTTCTAGCTGTCTCCTCATTACCACTATTTGTAACACCAGCTCAGTGATTAACTATTTTCTCACACAGTAAGAAGGTTAGTAGGAAACAAACAACATCTTAGTTAGCATGTGGTTATAAACAAAGCAGAGGCCTGTCCTTGGTAACAATTCCCCCCCTTTGTGACTTATTTAAAATATTTAATTAAGTCCCACGATAATAATACACACTCTTATTTGCTAGTGAGACACATACTTTGATTACACATTGTAGAAGCACATAAAGACACACAAAAACTAAAATCCCTAGGACAACAATCACTAAGACCTTCTTGACCCATAAGGACAGCTCTGGGAACCAGGAAATCAGCCAATTCCGTACTTCTTGAAATCCATTTTCACATTTGCTGTATCATTTTGTAATGAACATTCCGGTCCCATGGATCCTGATGGGTCAGAGATAGTCTTATCATCCAATCTATGCCAAAGCCCAGTAACCATTTTAGGGTTAAATAATTCATGTTCATACAGAAACCTACAAAACACTAAGATACTAATGAAAATAAAAAGTCCCAGTCCAATATAGAGCAATATGGGTGCAGGCCCTTTGTAGAATTCAGATATTTCCTGTGTATTATTCATACACTCTTCTGTCTCACTCTCAGCTTTAACAGATCGTGTCCCTGGGAAACTATTTCCCAGTTATCAGGTGCCAAACCTTTCTTAACTCTGGTATAATGAATCCAAGGTTTCACTCTGTCTAATTTCACAGCTGTATAAGTCATTAAAAGAACTTGAAAAGGTCCTTTCCATTTTTCTTTCAAGGGTTCATCACTCCAGTTTTTCAGATAGACCCAATCTCCTGACTGAAACGGATGGACTACTGTATCCAGCCCAACAGGTGTTGTCGCGTTAAAAGGACTGTAGTTTCAATATTTGTCTGCCAGAGTCCCAGGACTTTCACTGATTTACTATCAGAGTCCCACCAAAGGACTTCCACTGAGTCAGATTCACAAATAATCGAAATTAGTTTCTTTATTGAGAGCGACAGTCGCAGATTCAAGATTGCCGTTGATAAATTCACTGACTACAATAGCGCTAATTACTTAAGGTTAATATTGCTAGCAAAAATAACGTTAGTACAACAACCCGGGGTAACATTCACCAGAGGGTGAAAGGCGCAGCGCTTACCCAGAAAGGCGTCCCTGCCTGGGGTGGAGGAAGAGAACACAGCCCATGGACTGGTCCGTCAGGTATCAAGTTTCTTCTCTCCCAATTTAACAGTCATTTTCTCCATCCTTTTATCCCCCAAATTACGAGGTTTCCCTCCCCTAGGTGACGTGTAGTATGATTCGGGTGGAGAGACGAGTGCTATAGTCATATATGTTTAGCATGATCTCTAAAATCTTCATTAGCGTATACAGGGGTGTCAACTTTAATATGCATTTCACAGGTAATGAGGCAAAGGTCAATTACCAGACATGGCAGCCTCTCAAGGAAACAAAGAGCTACACAAAGTCTCTGTTATCTTGATTTTACTGTCTCTGCTGACAAAAAGCAGGGCTGTCCTGGCTCCCCAAGACTACCCGGTCATTTATGTATCCTGTGATAGCCAGACAAGCCTTCACTCCCCTGGGTTGCACAAGAGATAGCAAAGCCAGTCTTAATTGCTCTTTGAGCACAGAGACTTCACCTCATTATCCAAATTCCACATTATCCACCCCGTGACTATAGTCACTCGAATCGAAATCCAAATCACACTCTCATAAAATCAATTTTGGGGGTATCCCTTACATTAGACTTCTTCTCTTCCTCCACTTCAGGATTCACCTTCAATTCTGTCCCATCAGAGATCATCCGCACCTGATGAATTAACATCTGGGTCAACATAGATTTAACACAAGCCAATATCATACAAAAAACAATGAGTACAATGACTACAATAATCACAGATTGCAATAAAGAAGCAAGCCATCCTGATAGTGAAAATCCTAATCCTTGTAATAGCTTATTCAACCATGTTGTTTCCATCCCTTTCCTCAATTCGCGGCTGGCCTTTGCCACAAGCTTTATGTGATCTAGTTGTTCGTCAAGATCTTTAGTCACATTTGGTATGTGAACACAACAGGTATCATTTACTAAGTCTAAATATCCACACACTCCATTTTCGTGCAGCAATAGAAGATCTAATGCCAGTCTATTTTGCAATGTCATTTTTGATGTTGCCTGCAGCTGTTCATTTAATTTTTCCAGTCCAACCCGAGTCGCATTAGCCAATGCTTCAATTTGTCCCATAAGGTTATACAGCATCATGCGATTCTGGAAAGCCATTATCTGGGGTGTAAAGATGGATTCCAAAGTCCATCCAACTACACTTCCTGTGGTCGGATGCTGCCGAGGGTCTCCTGCTTCCCGTTTGATCCGACCCCATAGAGGTGGCACAAGGGGTTGTTTTCGCCAGAGACGACAGAGTGTCAGCAATCCCAGTGCATGTTGGCGTCACAGGCCTTCCACTGGCAAATCGGTAGTCCATGTTCCATCACTACTAACCCAAACAGTACGTCCCATAGAAGGCAATGTTAGCTTTTTGCAATTTATATGGGTATCCTTAACTGTAAAACGTGACCAGGTGTCATTGATACGAGTGGTATATTTACGGCAAATACAACCCAGGCGAAGAGCTCGAGCTATCGGGCCCAATTTCTGAATTTCACTCTCATTGCTAGTGCAATTGTAAACTTTGGTACAATTCCAATTATAGCGTTTTGGTTTAATGGAACGAGAAACCTTAAAATCAGTATATACATCAACAAGGGTCTTTGATGGTCCAGTGGTCCCATCCCAATCAATGCACCAGTCAGTAGTCTGCATGTAATGCCAGTCACCTGTTTGGGGTTCTTCCCATATTTTGGGTAAGTGCATTCCCCAGGGAAATTTGTCACGTGTGGTTTTGATTGTCGCATGGGAATATTTACCTTCCCAGCAGACCTTCGGGCCAGTTTGTGATCACTTCTACAATTCCTGGATGATTTGGGTTTCCTATTCGAGCTCGCTGAGTGATTAAGGCAACCCACTTAGTCCAGGTAGCATCAGTGGCACGATGAGTAGAAGGAACTTCACCCTTGAACATCCAGCCCAGGACTGGTAATCGGGGCGCCAGGAGGAGCTGTGCTTCAGTACCAATTATCTCTGAAGGAGCTCTAACTCCTTCATATGCTGCCAAGATTTCTTTCTCAGTTGGAGTATAGCTGGCCTCAGAGCCTTTATAGCCTCGACTCCAGAATCCTAGGGGTCAACCTTGAGTCTCCCCTGGTGCTTTCTGCCACAGGCTCCAGGTAGGGCCATTGTCTCTGGCTGCAGTGTAGAGCACATTTTTAATGTCCCATCCTGTTCAGACTGGTCCAAGGGCTACTGCATGCACAATCTCTTGTTTGATTTTCTAAAAGGCCTGTCATTGCTCAGGACCCCACATAAACTCATTTTTCTTTTGAGTCACTTCATTGAGAGGGCTCACAATCTGACTATAACCTGGAATATGCAGTCTCCAGAAACCCACAACACCTAAAAAGGCTTGTGTTTCCTTTTTGTTAGTAGGTGGGGACATAGCTGTTATTTTGTTAATCACATCCAGTGGGATCTGGCGACGCCCATCTTGCCACTTAATTCCCAAGAACTGGATGTCTCCTGCAGGTCCCTTGACCTTACCTCTTTTTGCAGCAAAACCTGCTTTCAGAAGAATCTTGATTATTTTCTTACCTTTCTTGAAAACTTCTGCTGTATTACCCCACACAATGATGTCATCAATGTATTGCAGATGTTCTGGAGCTCCACCCTTCTCCAGTGCAGTCTGGATCAGTCCATGGCAAATAGTAGGGCTGTGTTTCCACCCCTGGGGCAGTCGATTCCAGGTGTACTGGACACCCCTCCAAGTGAAAGCAAACTGTGGCCTGCACTCTGCTGCCAAAGGGATTGAGAAGAATGCATTCGCTATATCAATCGTGGCATACCACTTGGCTGCCTTGGATTCCAGTTCATACTGCAGTTCTAGCATGTCCGGCACAGCAGCGCTCAGCAGTGGTGTGACTTCATTCAGGCCACAATAGTCTACAGTTAGCCTCCACTCTCCATTAGATTTTCGCACCGGCCATATAAGGCTGTTAAAGGGTGAGTGTGTCTTGCTGATCACTCCTTGGGTCTCCAGCTGACAAATCAGGTTCTGGATGGGAATCAGAGAGTCTTGATTAGTGCAATATTGCCACCGATGCACCGTTGTGGTAGCAATTGGCACCTGTTGTTCTTCGACCCTCAACAATCCCACAACAGAAGAATCCTCCGAGAGACCAGGCAAGGTAGACAACTGTTTAACTTCCTCCGTCTCCAAGGCAGCTATGCCAAAGGCCCACCAGTACCCTTTTGGGTCCTTAAAATACCCTCTCCTGAGGTAATCTATACAAAGGATGCATGAAGCCTCTGGGCCAGTCACAATGGGATGCTTTTGCCACTCATTCCCAGTTAGGCTCACTTCTGCCTCCAGTACAGTCAACTCTTGGGATCCCCCTGTCACCCCAGCAATACAGATGGGTTCTGCCCCTCTATAGCTTGATGGTATTAAAGTACACTGTGCACCCGTGTCCACTAGAGCCTTATACTCCTGTGGGTCTGATGTGCCAGGCCATCGAATCCACACCGTCCAATAAACCCGGTTGTCCCTTTCCTCCACCTGTCCGGAGGCAGGGCCCCTCTAATACCGGTCATAGTATCCGTTACTCACTTCTTGCAGAAATGACTTGGAAGTTCCTTCAGGAGGATCAGAAGCAAGATCAGGCCTTCTGCTCTGTCTGGGGAACTGCCCGCTGGAAACTGGGGCGGCACTTTTCCTGGAGGGATCCCCTTTTGTGGTTGTCCTTCCTTGCAACTCCTGTACCCGTGTCCGCAGGATCCAAGTACGTTGTCCATCCCACTTCCTCATGTCCTCCCCGTGGTCACGCAGGTAGAACCACAGGGTGCCTCGTGGTGTGTACCCTCTGTACTCTCTCTCTCTTGAGTGGGGAAATGCCTGCTTCTAATAGCTGAGATGCTGGCCTGTACAGGTGGGGAGTAGGACATATTCTCTTCAAGTTGCTGGACCTTCCGGGACAGTTTCTCCACAGCTGAGACAAGGGGGGAAGAGAGACTTTCTTCATATCACTGGAGCCGGCCAGCCACCTCATCCACCGTTGGTCCCATCACCTTTCCATTCCATTACTGCCAGGGAGTTGGCATATGACGGTGGTGCGCTCCGTACAAACTTCCGCCACATGGGCCTTGTGCACTGCACCTCATCAGGGTCTGTGGGTAAGTCTGCATTGTCCAAGTCATAATAAATCATCTCCCGCATGGATAATTCTCTCAGGTCCTGGATACCTCTTTCCATGGTAGTCCACTTGCTTGGTTGACATACAACATCTTCACTGAAGGGGTACCTCTCCCTCACGCCTAACAGGAGTTGTTTCCAGAGGCTGAGGGCTTGGGTCTTCTTCCCAATTGCCTTGTCAATGCCGCCTTCCCTAGACAGGGATCCCAGCTGCCTGGCTTCCCTACCCTCTAATTCCAGGCTACTGGCCCTGTTATCCCAGCATCAGAGCAGCCAGGTGACAATGTGCTCACCTGAAATTTGGCTGAAATATTTTCACATATCCCGCAGCTCGCTCAGGGATTCTCTCTGGTTCTGCCTCTTCCTCCTGCTCTCGTGATGACCCTGGTTCATCATCATCCCTTACTAAGTGAACTGATTTCTTTGTGTACTTCTTCTGTATAGGGGCAACTGATACTGGCACGGGTTGGTTCCCTGGTTCAACTGCAGTGTCTGCCACAGGGGTTGAAGTAGCTGCAGTGGCTGCCGCAGGGGTTGCAGTAGCCACAGTGGCTGCTGGTCTGGTTTCCATCTCTTTCCCCTGAGGGTGCTGCATAATATCAAGCAGTGCCTGGTAGATACTGGCCAGGGCCCAGCACAGTGCGGTGAGTTGTACCTCTCTGGAATAGCCACAGCATTTTCCCTTCAAATATTCTACCACTTTATCAGGGTCCTGTAATTGTTCAGGGGTGAAGTCCCAGACCATTGGAGGTGAGAAGCTCTCTAGGTACCTGCCCATGTTCTCCCACATGCCATGCCACCCATGACTATCCAGCCTCGAGGAAGATCTCTGGGTGGTAGTCTTAAATAGTTGTTTAACCCTAAACAAGACCTGGAACACATTCAGGAGACATGTTACCAAAGACAGGCCTCTGCTTTTTTTCTAAAATAATTGTTTCTTACTAACCTTCTTACTGTGTGAGAAAATAGCTAATTACTGACTTTCTTATTGTGTAAAAATAGTTAGTCACTGAGCTGATGTTACAGATAGTGATAATGAGGAGACAGACAGAAGTAGCTCATCACCAAGGATGGGATAGCAAGAAGTAGTTAATCACTTCAAGGTTCTTCTATAGTCAAGTATGTACTCCTATACCAATTAGGACAGAGTTATGGCTACTTCAAAGAACATCCTTATTATCTTCAAGAAGTTGGCAAACTTACATCAAACTTTTACTGTCCCAAGATGACTCAATACCTTAAAAGGATAATGTGAGGAAGGGTCTCCTTACCCAAACAACCACCGAGACACTCACGCTTGCACAGAAGTGTTTTGCCGATGCAGCAAAATTTGATACGTGTGTGCAAAATGGCTATTTGGTCATCCTAATGAATATGTAAGCCTAGGTGGAGTTATGTATTAGGTAGGCGGAATTATGAGAATCTTTTGTGTATAAATAATGGGTGAATATCCCCGGTAAGGTGTGCTAGATTTGTGGGGTTTTCCCCTAGCACCCGACGTCGAATAAAGCAATATCTCCTCTCTAAACTACTTTTGGTTTCGAGGGCTTTTATTTCAGGTAACAGACATAACAATAGGACCAGGCTGGTTTGAGCATCCCAAGGATATTCAAAATTCTCAAAAGCTGTCATACCTGACCCGAAGGAGAAATGGGAGGCAAAAGAGCTGGGGAAAGTGTCCCCCGTTTCCCCCACAGACTGGGTGTGATTATTAATAAATTCCGAGAGACAGTGCCCAAGGTACAGGCAGGACAGCAATACCACATAAACACCTCCATCTGAACAGTGATGTTATCATATCATAAATTGATATTACACAGGACAGCAAAATTATAATCCTGATCCCTCTCCCAGAGGTGATAAACAGCATCACGGGAAGTACATAAACCATATAGGAATTTACATAACACAGGCACGAGAACAAACCAAGCAACACGGTGACCAGCGACTATTTACCTAATATAATAAATGCACACAACAAATTCGTTTTTCCAAGCTCTAGTTGGATTCTGTCGTTATCTCAACCCTTCGAGCCCCACGTTGGGCGCCAAAAAGGACTGTCGTGGTTGTGGTTTAGCCTCAGACGGCAACAAAGAACCACGTGGCCGATCTCTCAAACTCCACCACCCCCCCCCATGGGGAAGAATCGGAAGAAAAAGATAAAACTCGTGGGTTGAGACAAAGGCAGTTTAACAGAACAGCAAAGGTGTAATAAGTAACTAAAGGTGATTTGCTGATCGAACAAGTTAAGCAAGAGGAACGAACCCATTGTGGCAGTCTTGAGAACTCCCTGTTTTACCAGAAGAGACATGTCCACAATGTTATCTTGATACACCAACATGGGAACTCCTGTTTGACAAAAAGCTTAACCACAATGTTATCAGAATGTATTGTTTTGAGCTGATTCTGTGACCAACATTTTATCTAAACTACCTCAAGCAAGAAGCTACGGAGGGGCGTACCGAAGATGTCGAAACCCGACCTCTGTGAAGATAAAAAGAGCTGCTCAGCTTGCTTGAATTTGCGAGCCTTTGGTGGAGCTGCGACTCCCCGGCCGCCCAGCGCTGCTTTTGCCTTCCTACCTCAATAAATATTTATTGAATCTATTTTGGACTCGATTTATTTTAAATTCAACTATAACAAATTTGGTGCCGTGACTCGGATCCAGACAGCCGACTCGGAATTCAACTCTGGGAGGGCGCCCCATCTTCGGATGGTCCCGGAGGAGATTCCGACTTAGCTCACCTGGATTTTCCGAACTGAGATAGGAAAGCAAAAAGAAAAGAGAAAGGAGATACTGCAGTTCCCCGTAATTTTTGTGCACGAAGAGCCGGACGAAGACTCGGGAGTGAGTAAGTATATTGCGGTTCCGTTCGGTCGGGGATTGGGTACCCGGGTGCGAGTGACTGAGACGTCCACTGGGCTTAGTAGCCCACCGGACGAAGTGAGTGTGGACCTCCTAATAGTGCGGTTCCCATCGTCTGCGAGGGCGTGGGCCATGAACGGAGGGAAGTGAGTGAATTTTGAGTGAAAGAAGGCACTTTCGGAAGATGGGACAGAAGAAAAGTAGGACTTCTGGTTCCATGCAGGAGATACGGGGTGGGGGTGGGCTCCCCGATATACCCCAAGATAGCCCGTTAGGCCTAATGATTAGATATTGGGATAGTTCCCCTTCTCGAAAAGGGAAGTCCAAGGAGAAATTGGTCTATTATTGTATGGAGGTATGGGGAAGAAAACAGATAAGAAAAGATTTATATTGGCCAATTCATGGATCCTTAGAGGATTGGATATGCCAACAATTAAACATATATGTTAACAACAAACGACCATTTAATAAGGAGGAGAGTGAATACGCCTTTTTATGGATCCTGGGCACGGCTCAGGCCGCTAATTTGTTTCCATTAAAAGAAAAGAAAAATGATAGAAAGAAAAGGTGGGATGTAGACGAACCTCCAGCGTCTCCCCCACCCTATGTCCCCCCTCCGCAAGGTCCTGAGCAAGATCTCCCTCCAACAGCCCCCACAGAACCTGGGGAAGAGGCTCCTCCTTCTAATCGAAGAACAACTAGAAGTCAAACTAGAGAAAGGAGGGAGGAAAATTTATTGTATCCCTTAAGGGAGACTGCTATGGGGGGACCACAACCCGGAGTTGGATTTGTATCTGTACCCCTCAGCTCCGGGGATGTGAGGGAATTTAAGAAAGAAATGGGACACTTGTTAGAGGACCCATTAGGGGTAGCAGAACGTTTTGATCAATTCCTCGGGCCTAACATTTATACTTGGGACGAGATGGAATCTATTTTAAAGATCTTGTTCACAAACGAAGAACGAGGAATGATCAGAACAGCAGGCATGAGGCATTGGGATCAGAGACATCAGCATGGTCCCGCCGGAGATGTAAAATGGCCCTTACAGCGGCCCAATTGGGACAATCAAGACCCCGCACATAGAAATAACATGATTGATCTCCGGGATATAATAATTCAGGGGATTAGAGATTCTGTACCCAGAGGGCAAAATATTAATAAGGCCTTTAATGAACAACAAAAGAAAGATGAAACCCCCACTGAATGGCTGGAAAGATTGAGAAAAAGTTTACAGCTATATTCCGGGTTAGACCCCGATAGCCAAGTGGGTCAAGCCCTGCTGAAAACTCAATTTGTAGCTAAATCTTGGACAGATATAAGGAGAAAGTTAGAGAAAGTAGAAGACTGGCAGGGAAGGGGGTTAGATGATTTATTACGAGAAGCTCAGAAGGTGTATGTGAGAAGGGAGGAAGAAAATCAGAAGAAACAAGCCAGAATCCTGATGGCAGCTGTAAGGGAAGGACAAAATCAGGGCAGGAGAGGAGAAAGTCCCCGGAAGGGCCCAGTAGAACCGAGAAGAAGAAGATTTAGTTCGCAGGACATAGAATGTTTTTATTGTCGCAAGAAGGGACATCTACAGAGAAATTGTCGGAAAAGAAGGCAGGATGAGGAGATTTTTTAAGGAAGATTAGGGGGGTCAGGGGCTCTATTTGCTGGGGACCCCTAAGGTTCCCAAGCCCTTGATAAAATTGAAATTGGGTCCTCAGCATGAAGTGTTCGAGTTCCCTGTGGACTCGGGTGCCGAAAGATCAACAGTCCAAAAGTTACCATCTGGATGTGTTGAATCAAAGGATAAACTCCAAGTAGTTGGTGCAAAGGGGGAACCTTTTAAGGTGCCCCTGATAAGGAATGTAACAATAGAAGCCCCAAATAAATATGGAGTGGGAACATTTTTATTGGTCCCAGAAGCTGAGTATAACCTCTTGGGACGAGACCTGATGGTGGAATTAGGAATCAATTTGGAAGTAGAGCACGAGAAATTAAAAGTAAGATTATGCTTATTAACTGCAGAAGATGAAGCCAAGATTAATCCAGAAACTTGGTATAGCCCAGGGTCGGTGGGAAAATTAAATATCAAACTGATCACGGTCTCCATAAGAGACCCAGACCAGCCAATTAGGATAAAACAGTATCCCATCTCTAGGGAGGGGAGAGAAGCGTTGCAGCCAGTAATTGAGAGACTTTTGGCCCAAGGGCTTTTGGAACCCTGTATGTCTCCCCACAATACTCCCATATTGCCTGTAAAGAAGCCGGATGGGTCCTATCGTTTAGTACAAGATCTGAGAGCCGTAAATGAACGAACCATTACCCGGTTCCCTGTGGTGGCTAACCCGCACACTATACTTAATCAGTTAAGTCCAGATTATAAATGGTATAGTGTTATAGATTTAAAAGATGCTTTTTGGGCTTGTCCCTTAGAAGGAAAATGTAGGGACTATTTTGCTTTCGAGTGGGAGAACCCCAAGACCCATAGAAAACAACAATTACGGTGGACCGTTTTGCCCCAGGGATTTACAGAGTCTCCGAACTTGTTTGGACAAGCTCTGGAACAGTTACTGGAATCTTATGAATTAAGTCAGGGACTAATTCTAATACAATACGTGGATGATTTATTGATCGCTGGAAGAACTCAAGAAGGAGTCAGAAATGAGAGCATCAAATTATTGAACTTTTTAGGCCTCAAGGGATTAAAGGTTTCTAAGTCCAAATTACAGTTTACTGAAGAAGAGGTAAAATATTTGGGGCATTGGCTCATAAAGGGACACAAGAAATTAGATCCCGAAAGAGTAAAAGGAATTTTGTCTCTAACAGCGCCCACTAATAAAAGACAGATAAGACAGTTATTGGGATTATTAGGGTATTGTCGACAGTGGATAGAAAATTACAGCAGTAAAGTAAAATTCTTGTATGAAAAATTAACTAAAAACGGGTTGGTAAAATGGTCCCCTGAAGATGAGAATCGTTGGGAAAATATAAAAAGAGATCTGGTAGAAGCACCTGTCCTCAGTTTACCCGATATCCGTAAACCCTTTCAACTCTTTATCAATGTAGATAACGGGACAGCTTATGGGGTTCTGACCCAAGGATGGGCAGGGCAGAGAAAGCCTGTAGGATATTATTCTAAAATACTGGATCCTGTAAGGCGCGGGTGGCCCACCTGCTTGCAAGCAATAGTGGCCACTGCATTAGTAGTGGAAGAAGTTGGAAAAGTCACCTTGGGAGGTGAACTAAAAGTATACACCCCCCATAACATTCGAGGAGTATTGCAACAACGGGCTGATAAGTGGCTTACAGATAGTCGACTGCTAAAATATGAGGGAATTTTAATTAACTCCCCTCGACTAGAAATGGAAACCACTTCTATTCAGAATCCTGCCCAATTTTTATACGGAGAACCTAAAGAAGATTTGACACATGACTGCCTCCAACTAATAAATTTGCAGACTAAAATAAGGGAGGACTTAGAAGACGATGAATTAGACGAAGGAGAAAAATTATTTGTGGACGGCTCCTCACGAGTGGTTGAAGGACAACGAAAATCAGGTTATGCTATTGTGGATGGGTATACTTTTAAGATAAAAGAATCAGGACCATTAAGTAAAGCCTGGTCCGCACAAGCGTGTGAGTTATATGCTATGCTAAGGGCATTAAAGCTCTTAGAAAATAAAGTTGGAACTATTTATACAGATTCAAAGTATACCTTTGGGGTGGTACATACTTCTGGAAAAATTTGGGAAGAGAGAGGCTTAATTAACACCCAGGGAAAAGGATTAGTCCATGAAAAGCTAATCTTAGAAGTTTTAAAGGCATTAAGAGGTCCACTAAAGATAGCCATAGTCCATGTAAAAGGACATCAGAAGGGACTAACCCATACTGTAAGAGGAAACAATCTAGCCGATGCGGAGGCAAAACGGGCTGCATTATTAATGGTTCAGACCTTGAGAGAGGAACCTGAAAGGCTAAAATTAGATAAAACTTTCACTCTCCAAGAATTGGATAAGTTAAAACAAATTGGAGCAAAAAGAGATAGTGATAAATGGCTGCTACCAGACGGCAGGGAAATTCTTCCAAAAGGATTAGCTCGGGGAATACTGAATAAATTACACCATAAAACTCATTGGGGAATTCAAGCTTTAGTGGATCAGTTTGAGACAAACTATGCCTGTGTCGGAATATACGGTCTAGCTAAGAGGATTTTAGAGGGATGTTTAACCTGTCACAAAGTGAATAAACGACAACTTAGGGAAAAGGTTCAAGGAGGTCGTGAATTGGCTAAAAGACCCTTTGAGAAAATACAGGTGGATTTTACCGAATTGCCAAAGGTGGGGAGATATCAGTATTTATTGGTCTTGGTTGATCACCTTACGCACTTTGTAGAAGCCTTTCCAGTGGTAAGAGCTACTGCAAAGACAGTTATTAAGATTCTCTTGGAAGAAATTATTCCAAGATATGGGACTGTTGTGGTAATTGACTCAGACCGAGGTCCACATTTCACATCCAAAGTAATTAAAGAGACAACTGAATTGTTTGGTACAAAATGGGAATACCATACTCCCTGGCACCCACAGAGTTCTGGGAAAGTAGAAAGAATGAATGGGGAGATAAAGAAACACCTAACCAAACTTATGGTGGAAACAAAAATGAATTGGGTTAAATGTTTACCATTGGCTTTGCTTTACATTAGAACTCAGCCAAGAACAGATACTGGTATATCCCCCTTTGAAATGTTGTATGGAATGCCTTATGACTTTGGGTTATTAGTGGAACACCCAAAAGTCGAGGATAAACTTTTAACAGAATATATTTTAGAACTTACAAAAAGAAGACAGGAACTAAGAAAGAAGGGCTTGGTAGTACAAAGACCTCCCTTGGACATTTCCATACACCGAATCCAGCCCGGAGACCAGGTACTAATCAAAACCTGGAAAGAAACCTCCCTAACACCCCGTTGGGAAGGACCCTTTGTTGTTTTACTTACCACAGATACGGCTGTACGGACAGCAGAAAAAGGATGGACTCACGCTAGTAGGATTAAGGGACCTATCTTCCCAGAGAAGTGGACTGTGACGTCGGAACCAGGAGATCTTCGAGCAAAGATAAGGAAAAGTGAGACCGGTAAATGAACCACTCCAGAAGGGAAGTAAGAGATAGTTTATATCGATGGTTCCAAATACCACCAGGAAATACTCTACGAAAAGTATATTTTGCACCTTGGAGTGAAGAAAGGATACCGGACCAAACAGGGGGGGGTGGATTATACAAACTAACAGGAACTCCCCAGGTTTTTCCATTTTGTTGCGAAACAGAGACGGAGATACCCGAATCACCCGGAATAGGAGATCTCTGGGGAATACCCTGCTTAAAACACCCTACTTCCGGACATTTATGTTGGGTTGTTTGCTGATGACTAAATTGTAATAGAGATTGGTCCTGTGTTTCATTTAAGAGACAACCCTACTGTATGAAATGTCGCAATGATTTGATACGTGCCAGGGGACCAGAGGATCCAGTGGAAATTCGTAAATTATTTTGTGGGTGGGAACTGTCAGTACCTGAACTTTGGGAAGTATATGAAACAGACTGGTATAGAGTTTTAAGACAGTGTGCTATAAGATTCACCTGGAAACGGGCACAACAACCACATAGGTGGAAATATATTTGAGAGATAACTAACTCTTTAGACCTTGGAACTTATTGACAGGATAACAGCAAAATTCCCCTGAAGACTATCTGCTGCTGCCGAGAAGATCTTGATATCCCGTTGCTCTCTGCAAAGGAGTAGACGAGGAAGGCAGAGAGGTACTAAACAGTGGGGAAATGAAGGCTGGTATCCTATTAATGGTATTGATTACCATGACTTTAGAAAATGAACATCAACCCTTCAATTGGACCTTAGGTCGATGGGAAGATTCAATGGAAGTTCGGTATAATGTGACAGCTGGACCCCCAGAATTCCAAGTTAAATTGGAAGATTTAGTCTTTTATGAACTAGACCCACCTGGCCGATGAGAAAGAGCAATAAAACCTTTTTATCTCTGCCCCAGTTCGAATCCAGGGAAAAGCTATTGCAATTTCCCTAATCACTATTACTGTGCATATTGGGGATGTGAAACCATGATGTTGCTATTTGCTCTGACTTTTGGACCCTGTGTCATTAACAAATTTGTAACCTTTGTTGAAAGCAGGTTAGAAAAAGTGCAGCTAATGGTGATGAAGCAATCAGAACTGGAAATGAAACTTATACCGAACGAAAATCCTGAATTAGATGCAGCTTGTGAGGTATTGTCTAGGTTTGATCAGCAAATCACTTATAAATAAAAGAAGGGGGGGATTGTAATAAGTAACTAAAGGTGATTTGCTGATCGAACAAGTTAAGCAAGAGGAACGAACCCATTGTGGCAGTCTTGAGAACTCCCTGTTTTACCAGAAGAGACATGTCCACAATGTTATCTTGATACACCAACATGGGAACTCCTGTTTGACAAAAAGCTTAACCACAATGTTATCAGAATGTATTGTTTTGAGCTGATTCTGTGACCAACATTTTATCTAAACTACCTCAAGCAAGAAGCTACGGAGGGGCGTACCGAAGATGTCGAAACCCGACCTCTGTGAAGATAAAAAGAGCTGCTCAGCTTGCTTGAATTTGCGAGCCTTTGGTGGAGCTGCGACTCCCCGGCCGCCCAGCGCTGCTTTTGCCTTCCTACCTCAATAAATATTTATTGAATCTATTTTGGACTCGATTTATTTTAAATTCAACTATAACAAAGGGAACAAGAAAACAACAACAATAACACGGATAGGGAAATGTACAAACACGATTACAGTACCACCGCTCACCGACCGGACCCAGGGCATTCCAGACCGCTCCCAAGCGGCAACTTCCTGCCCCCTCCCCGGCAGCTCCCGGCTACAGACTGGGCATGGCTCACATGGGATGGAATACCTGTGTCCCTGTCAGAGCCTGGGGAGAATTAACCCTATCCCCGCCGGAACCAGGACAGGGGGTTTCATCTTTTCCTTGAACTACTTGATACAGCTTTGACAAGTTTTTAGATTTTGGGATTGCATTTCTGACTCCAAATAAAACTAACCGTTGATATTCAGTTAAAAGGAATCTTTGACCCTCATTATTTGGATCCCAATCAGGCTTATTAATTGGAAAATGATCCTCAGTTCTTCCTGCCTGTGCATCCTGTGCATGGACCCTTTCTGCCTCTTCTCTAGCCTTAGATATTATCATTCTTCTCTCTTCAAAAGTAAAGAGGGTATTTAATATAACCTGGATATCCTTCCAATCTAGATCATGATTTTCTATTATAGTTTCTAAAGTCTGAGACACTTTCTGTGGATCTTCCCTATAAGTTCCTGACATTGCCTTCCAAGCTTTTAAATCTGCTTCAGAAAATGGTATTTTCACCCACGCAGCTTTCCCTGCAGGTCCTACTGCTTGTCTCAAAGGAGCCTGGAGCACTGCTGGGGGGGGGGCCTCGCCTAGTACGACCAGCCACAGGACTATAATGCTGCCCATCCTCTGTCCCTTCCTCAACTTCTCTCCTCCTTTCCTCTCTCGGTGGTGCCACCAGCAACTGACTATTTTCCTCTTCTACTTCATCCTCCTCTTTATACTTATTACATCTTTTGCCAATACTACAAGACGAACAACATCGCTTCAATGACCTTGATTTTGCATTTTCCTGTTCTAATGCCAGCACATCAATATATTTAACCATTAACCCACAATCTTTTCTGCTCTTATAGTCATTTCTTAAGGTGAAAAATAAATCAACACAGGGAACTTCATCCCATTTACCTTCCCTTCTACAAAATAACATTAATTGCAATATAGTATTATATTTTAACATGCCATTCTTTGGCCATTTTTCCTTATCTTCCAACACATATAAAGGCCACCATTGATTACAATATTCAATTAATTTCTTCCGCGTTAGAGGATCTCCCCCAAATTTTCACCAATGTTTCAAAATACATCCTAAGGGACAAGCCTTTGTAATACCCCCTTCCTGGAATGATGACACATTTCCCATTATTCCAACCCTTTACCTGCTCCAGTCATCACCATACAAGCGCAGGAAATAAACCAAACCAACCCAGCAGCTGCAAATACCAATTATAACCCACCAACATGTACCCCTTCTGGTACGATTTACTTGAGGGGGATTACCATGCAATATCTCAACTTGTTGTTCAGCTGGTTACTCACCGCCCGATGGGGAAACACCAGGGAAGTCCCCGGAGAAGAGGTCCAGTGCATGCTGGAGTTCCACTTGTGATTCCCCCACAGCAATGAGAAGCAAACGCCAAGCCTATATGCGATGTCCCATGTTCCATCTGGATCGCCAAAACTGTTACCTGCAATAAAAGCTCTCAAACCCAAAAGTAGTTTAGAGAGGAGATATTGCTTTATTCGACATCAAGTGCTAGGGGGAAAACCCACTGTCGTGGTTTTGGCCAAATTGGCCAATGGCCGACGACAGATGCTCCCCCCCAGCCTCTCGTACACGGAGAGGAGGAGGAGAGATAAAGAGATTTAGGAGTTTAGAAGAAACTAAACTACTTGAATGAAATATTAATAATAAAGATAAAAAGGACAATAATGAAATAGACACAGTATATACAAAACCGTATTAAGCTCCCAGGATGATGTCACCGGCAGGCACTGGGGAAGTCCCAGACTGGACTCAGCGACGGGTGGGAACTGGATTCCAGAGCTAGAGTCAGGAACCCATGTATCGGGATCAAAGGCAGATGAACAGACAGGGTCCTCCTTGGACATCAGCCATTGAAGAAAGAGGGCTGGCCCTTTGATCCCTCAGCTTTTTATACTGAGCATGGGGCATATGGGATGGAATACCCCTGTTGGTCTGTTTTGGGTCACCTGTCCTGTCCACTCCTTCCTGCAGGTGAGACCCCTCTATGCTTTTCCGTTTCTGACCCTCCAACGGGGCAAATAACGAAATTAGCTGACCTTGGTTGTTATAGCAATAAGCATAAGCGAGAGCCTCTCTGCATACCATTCCTTGGCACAAACTGTAAACATTGGTCTTATCATTCTGAGAACTAACAGTTTTCGACACAACATGCTGTTGATTTCAGAGAGTTAGAGAGTAAGAAATAAAATTACTGAACAGAAAGTTGGTTCTTTTTTACCTCAAACCAGGACATCCACAAATCTAGCACACCTAGTGTGTATCAGAGTTTATAAGAAGCTACAGCCATAGCTTCTACAGAACTATCAGAACCAGGCCTGTGGACATGAACACTTGAAACTCTGCAAGGGTTTGAAAAACCATATATGGGGTTGTGTTTAAAATTAGAGTCTGCACCTCTGCTCAAAAAGGGAGGCCATGTCAGAGTGTCTAGAACAAAAGAAAGATTTGAGAAAGGTTATGATCAGATGTTCACAGATAAAATTTTTGTAATAGCTGAAATTGTGAGAAGGGGACAGATACTTGTGTACTGCTTAAGAGACTATGATCGTGAAGCAATTAAGGGGACATTTTACGCTAAAGAACCTAAAAAGTGAATACAGATAATGACAGAATCTACAAAATTGAGAAGCTCTTCGCTGCAAAAGGTAAAGGAAGAAATAAACAGCTGCTGGTGAAGTGGCCTGGCTGGCCCCAGAAATGTAACAGTTGGATAGTTAAAGTCCAGGACAATTAGTGACTAGAAGTGGAGCAAGATAAAAAAGAGGGATGGCAGATGGGAGTTTCTACATCACACTACCCAGCACTGCCAGCACCAGAATCTTCCCACAAAACACCAGCTCTAACTTCACCATATATCTGGTGGGGGTTCTGGAGCTCTCAGGCATGTGGGAGGTGGGGGCTGGCAGAAATACAGTACCAGCACAGCCGAAATAACATCAATGAAGACACAGCCCTTCAAATAGCACTGCAGGGCAGTATACTTTGTGGAAAGGCTATTATCTATCCCTCCCCATGTTGATGGAACATATGAAACATTATTAACCCCCGCATCAAAGCTTCAGCTGTTGACTCTCCAGGCACAGGCCTGGTCTACAACCCTGTCATAAGAAAAACAAAGCTCAAAATGGATGAAAACCCTTATAGCTTTTCTAGAACAGAGGATCTGGCACACGTTTTGGTGGTTTCTCCAGAGGTTGTTGCTAAAAAAATTCCCTTTATGGTGTAGACTACCAAAGGGTTTAACTCACTCTACCTCTGCACAGCTTTTGTACAGCACCAACTTGTTGAAGACATTTTGGTTCCATTATTGTGCTGTGTCCTGACCAGCGGTAATAACTATGAGATTGTTATGGTGACATATGATAAGCCACACTACATGCCAGTAAACGACCAGCACATTGACACCATCAGCACTGAAACAAAGACTGACCAGAACAAGCATGTCTCATTTCACTTTGGGAAGGTGATTGTGAAGCTGCATCTTTGGCCCAGGAAGCCTCTGATATTTTAAGAAATTATGTCAAAATGGTAGTGGTGAAGAATTATGGGGATCTGTCCTTGTACGTGAATTATTAGAGAGCCCAGGCCAGCAATGGTCTCCCTGGTTTTCAAGGCATTCCTGTGATGAGTGGGTTGAGTATTGGAAATATAATTTGTAGTCTATTTAGAAAGGTCATCCCACTTTTGAAAAGGGGTTTGGAAATTGTTAAACACTGCTCAAGATATTGCAAAAAAAAAAATTTGGGCATTTCTCTAAGACTGTCCTGGACAAGTTGGAAACACCAGCACATCAGGAGGGCTAGGGGATCTTTTATATTCAGTGAAAAAACCTTACAAGAGAGACAGAGACATGTCATAACCCCAGAGGAAAGGTCCGCCCCAGCCCTTTAAAAGAAAAAGTATTGGGGATGTCAGACAACAGTCTGGCCAGGACAAGAAGAAGAAAAAGAACAAATCAGGCAGAATGGTGCAAAAGAAACAGAAAAGCCAGAGAAAGAGGGTCCATTCTACTGCTAGAAAAGGAAATATATTTTAAAAGGGATGGCTTTTGTTCATGGTTGCTCAGAAGAATGTACCAAATCTGAGATGGATCTGTTTGAAGTGTCCCCAATGCAGACCAGCATTGAGAAAGGCCTGTTTACTTCCTGCTTGAATTTCTTCACTTCTTGTTTCTTTCTCCTGATGTAAAATGTTCTTCTGAACTTTTTTGTACAAACTGATTTTAATTCGGGAGGCTTTAGCATGCCTGGGCCCAACCTTGCATCCACATGCCAAATGTCTGTGTAATTTGACTCAGTATAGTGTGATGAGGCTCTGGAACCAGGCAAACAGAGTGGGGATATAGGTAGGAAACTCACAGAGTTATCTCCACATAGCACAAATGTAAATGTTAAGAAAGTTAATCATCTGAATTTGAGAATTTGTCAACCCCTCCTTCTGCAGGATGACAACATGGAAATGTGTGTGTTTATTGTAATGTTATGCATGCAAAATGCACCATTCGAAGGATGGGTGATGGAATTTTTTTCCTGGTGATCACTGTGTGTATTGGGCATAATTGGCAGGGTTTTGGTAGTTGGAGGGGCTGCAGGGGTAACCTGTGTGGGACGAGGTCATGGACTGCCCTGTGCCAGTCACAGCTGTTTCCAGCTGGCTCAGCAATGGATGACACTGACCCACTGAGCACCAAAACTTCAACCAATCAGAGGAGCCTGCAGCGCCTCTACTCAAACATATTTAAGAAAGAGTGGAACCAACCAGGTGAAGGAGGCACAAAAAGAGAAGAAGGGGGACCAGACGAGGGTGTACTTCCTGGGGTGGAGAAGAGGGTGGCCAAACAGGGCGTGACACACCAGTCCAATCACAGCAGTTTGCACGGCAGTTTGTGCAGGATAGCACTGAAAGACTGACAACCCGTCCAGGTAGCGATGGTAACTACTCACAAGAAGACCATAGCATCCATGAGCTCCACAACCACCAGGTCTGATGCAGCCTCTCAGACGGAGCTCCTGTGGGAACATGCTGCCACACAGACATCAGGCTGTAGGGTGTGCCCTGCTCTTATGCAGGTGTCGGATGGCAGTGATGGGCACGCCTGTGGGAGATGTGCCCAGGTAGAGGATCTCCTCCGATTAGTGATGGAGCTCAGGGAGGAGGTAAGTAGGTTGAGGAGCATCAGGGAATGCGAGAGGGAGATAGATACTTGGAGCAGAATCCTGCATCCCACAACAGCAACCCAGCAGGCAGACAGAATCCCTGCAACAGAGAACTCCCTATCCTCTCTCACCTCAACTGAAGGTGGTAACCTGGAGGACAGGGGGCAATGGCAGGAAGTTCCTGCCCAGCGCAACAGGTGCCGCACTCAGGACTGCCCAGTGACTACCCCATCTTCCCGGGTGCCATTATGTAACAGGTACAGTGCTCTGCAAAGGAACCCGGATGATGACGAGCACGATAGTTCTCCTACCTTGGAGCTGTCAGCAAGGTCTAGTCAGACCTCCCCCCGCATCAAAACCTCTGCGGTAAAGAAGAAAAGATGTGTCCTTGTCATAGGTGACTCCCTACTGAAGGGAGCGGAAGGCCCAATATGCGGGCCAGACCCGGTACATAGGGAGGTCTGCTGCCTCCCTGGGGCCCAGGTCAAGGACGTGAAGAGGATGCTTCCTTCCCTGGTACGGACCTCAGACTATTACCCACTTTTGCTCTTTCAGGTAGGCAGCGACAAGGTAACAAGAAGAAGACCAAGGGCAATGAAGAAAGATTTCAAGACCCTGGGACAGCTGGTCAAGGGATTGGGAGCGCAAGTTGTGTTCTCATCTATCCCCTCAGTTGCGGGGAATGATGAGGGGGTAAATAGGAGGAGCCAGCAGATCAATGCCTGGCTCCGAGCCTGGTGCTGTCAGCAGGACTTTGGGTTCTTTGATCATGGCCTGATTTACAAAAAGCCTGGCCTGCTGGTAACAGGCAGGAATACCTTGTCTTGCAGGGGGAAAAGGGTTCTAGGACAAGAGTTATCAGGGCTCGTTGAGAGAACTTCAAACTAGATTTGAAGGGGGGGTGGGGATGGTACTGGGCTTGCTGGTGAGGTGCCAGGGCGTAGTTGCTCAGCGCTCATGGGGGACTGTGCCAGTATTTCTGAGAGCCAGAAGGCACACCACATCTCAAGGGTCAAAACTACACACACAGCTCCCTCTCTGAAATGCTTATACACCAATGCATGCAGCATGGGGGAAGAGCCGGAGATCTGTGGGCGGCTGCAGGGCCACGATCTCATTGCAATTACTGAGACGTGGTGGGACAGCTCACATGACTGGAATGCTGTCATGGATGGCTATGTCCTTTTCAGGAAAGACAGGCCAGTGAGGCAAGGTGGTGGAATTGCACTCTATGTGAGAGAGCAACTGGAATGCATCAAGCTCTCACTAGGGGCGGATGAAGAGAGGGTCGAGAGCTTATGGGTAAGGATTAAGGGGCAGGGAAATATGAGGGACACTGTTGTGGGTGTTTATTACAGGCCACCTGATCAGGATGGGGAAGCTGATGAGGCTTTCTACAGACAGCTGAAGGTAGCCTCACAATCACAGGCCTTGGTTCTCATGGGGGACTTCAATCACCCCGATATCTGCTGGCAAGACCACACAGCCAGGCATGCACAGTCCAGGAGGCTCCTCCAGTGCATTGATGATAACTTTTTGACACAGGTGGTGCAGGAGCCAACAAGGAGAGGAGCACTCCTGGACCTGGTACTGACAAACACAGAGGGACTGGTGGAGGACATGAAGGTTGGGGGCACCCTAGGTTGTAGTGATCATGAAATGATAGAGTTCAGGATCATGGGTACTACACACAAAACAACAAGGAGTAAAATTACAACCTTGGACTTCAGGAGGGCTAACTTTGACCTCTTCAAGAAACTGCTTGGAGAGATCCCGTGGGCTAGGGCTCTGGAAGGCAAAGGGGCTCAAGACAGGAGCCATGGTGACGGAGGATGCGGAGAAGGCAGAGTTACTGAAGGCCTTCTTTGCTTCGGTCTTTACTGCTCGGCCCAGCCCTCAGGAGTCCCAGGCATTGGGGAAAGTAACAGGGAAAGAAGACGACTTCCCCTGGGTTGAGGAGGATCGAGTGAGGGATCAATTAGGTCAATTAGATATTCACAAGTCCATGGGCCCCAATGGGATGCACCCGAGAGCGCTGAGGGAGCTGGCATAAGTCATTGCTGGGCCGCTCTCCATCATCTTTGAAAGGTCCTGGAGAACAGGCGAGGTGCCTGAGGACTGGAGGAAAGCCAATGTCACTCCAGTCTTCAAAAAGGGCAAGAAGGAGGAGCCAGGGAACTACAGGCTGGTCAGCCTCACCTCCATCCCTGGAAAGATGATGGAACAGCTCATTCTGGGCATCATCTCAAGGCATGTGGAGGAAAAGAAAGCGATCAGAAGTTCTCAACATGGATTCACCAAGGGGAAATCATGTCTGACTATTCTGATAGCCTTCTATGATGGCATGACTGGATGGATAGATGAGGGGAGGGTGGTAGATGTGGTCTACATTGACTTAAGCAAGGCGTTTGCTATGGTCTCCCACAGCATCCTCATAGGGAAGCTTAGGAAGAGTGGGTTAGATGAATGGACAGTAAGGTGGATAGATAACTGATTGAAAGACAGAGCTCAGAGGGTCGTGATTAGGGGCACAGAGTCTAGTTGGAGGTCAGTGACGAGTGGTGTTCCCCAGGGGTCAGTACTGGGCCCAGTCCTGTTCCATATATTCATCAATGACCTGGATGAGGGGATGGAGTTGCACCCTCAGCAAGTTTGCTGATGACACAAAGCTGGGAGGGGTGGCTGACGCACCGGAAGGCTGTGCCGCCATACAGCGAGACCTAGACGGATTGGATATTTGGGCAAAGAGGAACCTTATGAAATTCAACAAGGGCAAGCGTAGGGTGCTGCACCTGGGGAGGAATAACCCCATGCACCAGTACAGGTTGGGGGCTGACCTGCTGGAGAGCAGCTCGGTGGAAAGAGACCTGGGAGTCCTGGTGGACAACAGGATGACCATGAGCCAGCAATGTGCCCTCGTGGCCAAGAAGGCCAATGGCATCCTGGGGTGCATCAAGAAGAGTGTGCCAAGCAGGTCGAGGGAGGTCATCCTCCCCCTCTACTCTGCCTTGGTGAGGCCACACCTGGAGTACTGTGTCCAGTTCTGGACTCCCCGGTTCAAGAAGGACAGGGAACTGCAGGAGAGGGTACAGCAAAGGGCTACCAAGATGCTGAGGGGACTGGAACACCTCTCTTATGAAGAAAGGCTGAGGGATTTGGGTCTCTTCAGTCTGGAAAAAAGGCGGCTGAGGGGGGACCTTATCAACGCTTATAAATACTTAAAGGGTGGGTGTCAGGAGGATGGGGCCAGGCTCTTTTCAGTGGCGCCCGGGGACAGGACAAGGGGTAACAGGCACAAACTTGAGCATAGGAAGTTCCACCTAAACATGAGGAGGCACTTCTTTACTTTGAGGGTGGCAGAGCACTGGAACAGGCTGCCCAGAGAGGTGGTGGAGTCTCCATCTCTGGAGACATTCAAAACCCGCCTGGACACATTCCTGTGCAACCTGCTCTAGGTGACCCTGCTCTGGCAGGGGGGTTGGACTAGAGGATCTCCAGAGGTCCCTTCCAACCCTATGGTTCTATGGTTCTATGATACGCCTCTGAGGGGACAATGGCCAGTGGAGAAGCCACACCAGAGCAGAGAAAATAAGTAAGAAGCAAGGAGCAGCAGAAAGAAACCACTATGCCCTGACCTCAACCTCTTGTACTGCCCATTGACTCAGCAAAGGGACTGACTGTAACCTGTGATAAAAGCAAGGGGAGTGGAAACTAGGAAGAGGGGAGGAGAGATGTCTAGACTGAAGTTGAACCTGAGAAGGGGGAGGAAAGGTGTTTCCCTTAAATGCTTGTTTAATTGTTTGTTTGGGGTTGTTTTTTTTGTTTGTTTCTCAGTACCTAGATCAGTAATTAAAAGTTTATGTTAACTGTTAGTTGCTTTGGGTGTAAATGGCAAGGTTGGGGGGGGATGGGCACTGCAGGGATGGCCTCTGTGGGAGGAGACCAGGGACTGCCCTGTGTCAGGGACAGCCGGTTCCAGACAGCTCAGCAACAGACCCACCACAAGCCAAAGCTGAGCCCATCAGCGAAGTTTGCGGCACCTCTGTGAAAAAATATTTAAGAAAGGGCAGTAAACACTGAGGAGGAAAGAACACAGAGAGAAGGAGGGAACGGAGAGAGAGGAGCCAGCTGGACGTTACGCTGGGGGACCAACTGATAAGCCAGAGCAGAGCAACAACTGCTACCCCTACCGTGCTGTCATTGAGTCACTTCTCAATTACAGCAGTGATGCGCTGTCCACACACTTCTCCGCAGGGCTGTTACAAAGACATAGCCGGGCAGCAGGAAGTGGTCGTGCTGGATGGTGTAGGTAATCAGAGGTTTAAGCAACACTTAGCTCTGATGGCCGAACATAGGAGGACTGAACCCTCCACAGCAATCTGTTCTTTCAAGACAAGCTTTTGTTGAACAACATAGATATAAAAATTAAGCAGGCACACAGCAAAGACAGCTTTTGTTTGATGAGCTCCCCATCAGCGGGAGCCTGCAAGCTGGTTATTACCTCTGCCTCACTGCTTGTGAAGAAGGTGCAGGTGGCACCCAGGATGCGTTTGGGACATGCTGATGCTTTATGTATGGCCAATGCTAAATACCCAGTGAACCAGGTGGGCATGAAAGTGTTCAGCATGCCAATCATCAGCCCTATCAGACCAGGAAAATTTGTTTCTGGGACAACTGCACAAGCTTGCTGTTATTTGGTTCATAGATAACGACACTTTTAGCGGCAATTATGCTAAGAACCCTTTTCACTTTAAACATAATGATATAAATTTTGTGGCCCTCTATGTGGATAGTGAATGAACCTGGTGAAACTGCTGCAGCCTGATTTTGAGAATGGCTGCTGTGTGAGAGAATACATGCAGCTTGTTCAGACAATTGGCAGCCATATGAAAGACCATTCCCTGTTTGTTGACAGGAAAGAGTTTGCTACACTCTGTTTGCCTTTGACCTGTCTCCATACCAGGAATGTGATGATCATGATTCCCTGATTAAAACAAGAAACCTGAGAGAAGAAAGACAGTTTGCAGGGGCCTGGAACACTGCCATCAATATGACTGTGTATGGTGAATTTGACAAAATCACAGAAATAAACCAGAGGAGACGTGCTTTTCAACCACATGTGAGGATGCAAATGCAACAGCTTTCCTGTTTCTTTTCAGCAGACCCTAACGCCAGAGAAGCCTAAAAATGCTTCTAGGCATGTACCTGAGCAACTGACTCCCGAGGGCCCTGGTTCTCCAAGACCAGCAAGTATGATTATGAAGAGACATACACATAATCAACCTGGAGCGTGTAAGGGTATGTGGAAGGAGTGTCTGCTCCTTTAAGGGTATCTGGTCAAGGACCTTTTTCAACGCAAAAAGGGATAATAAGTAAAGGAAGAAGCCATAAATAAGAACAGAGAGACACACAAACCTGACTGACAAATGATAAAGGAGATCCTGATAAGAACAAACCTGTTCAGTCCACAAATCAGCAAGGATATGTGGATTACAAGAACGTTTATTTTTTCAGTAAGATTATCTGATTAAAAACCTGACTAAGGACTGAGGATAACCTCCTGAAGACTAGGGAAAGAGGCCTGCTGGACCTGTTGTTTGTAAACAATGAAGCAATGAAGGGCTTGTGGGGGATGTGACAGTTGGAGGCAGGGCATAGTGATCAAAAAATGATAGAGTTTTCAACTCAGAGAAGCAAGGAAGGGGGTCAGCAGAACTGACACCTTGGACTTCCAAGAGGGCGGACTTTGGTCTTTATAGAAGCCTGGTTGACAGAGTCCCTTGTGAGGCAGTCCTGAAGGGTAAAGGACGTTTAGACTGGACATTTTTCAAGAAGGAAGTCTTAAAGGTACAGGAGCAGGCTGTCCCCAAGTGCCGAAAAATGAGCCATTGGGGGAAAAAGACCAGCCTGGCTGAACAGAGAGATATGGTTGCAACTCAGGGAAAAAAAAAGAGAGTTTATAGCCTTTGGAAGAAGGGGCAGGCCACTCAGGAAGACTACTAAGATGTTGTGAGGCTATCTAGGGAGAAAATTAGAAGGGCCTAAGCCCAACTAGAAGTTAACCTGGCTTTGGATGTTAAGGACAATAAAAAAAGTTTCTATCAATACACTGGTAATAAAAGGAGGACTAAGGAGAATCTCCATCCTTTATTGGTTGTTTTGTTTTACAGGGGTGGTACCATGGTGACAAAGTATGAGGTAAAGGCTGAGGTATTTAATGCCTTCTTTGCCTCAGTCTTTAGTAGTAGAATCGGTTGTTCCCTGAGTACCCAGACCCCTGAGCTAGTAGATAGGGGCGGGGAGCAGAATGAAGCCCCCATAATCCAAGGGGAAATGGTGAGGGACCTGCTACAGCACCCAGACATAAACAAGTCTATGGGGCTGGATGGGATCCACCCAAGGGTACTGAGAGATCTGGCAGAAGTGCTCACCAAGCCACATTCCATCGTTTACCAGCAGTCCTGGAAAACCGGGGAGGCCCCAGTTGACTGGAGGCTAGCAAATGTGACGCCCATCCACAAGAAGGGCCAGAGGGAGAGTCCAGGGAACTACAGGCATGTCAGTCTAACCTCGGTGCCTTGGAAGGTTATGGAAGAGATCATCCTGAGTGCCATTATGTGGCACATGAAGGATAACAAGGTGATCAGGCCCAGTCAGCGTGGGTTCATGAAAGGCAGGTCCTGCTTGACAAACCTGATCTCCTTTTATGACAAGGTGACTCACTTGGTGGATGAGGGAAAGGCTGTGGATATTGTTTACTGGGACTTTAGTAAACTGTTTAATAACCCTAAACTATACCTGTCGTTAGTTCCTAATTTAGTAGACTCTTTCCCATCCCCCCTTTTCCCCTTGATAGGGCACGGTAGGCTGGTTTGGGTTTTCTGGCGCTATAATCTTTTCTCTCTGGCTTGTAATGGAGCTGAGCTTTTTGACCGAAAGTAGCGATATAAAGCAATGCTCATCCCTGGGTACGTACTCCTGGTGCAAAATGCAGTGTTGTTTTGGAGCGCAGGGTGATGCCTACTGTCACGGTTTAGAGCAAGAGGAGGAGTAGTACTTCTTCTAATACGGAGAAGAGGGCTTGGGGTTTTTGGCAGGTCGGGGGTGAGGAAGGGCAAAGCTGGTCGAGAGGTGCTGGATGCTTCGCTTTTGGCTATAAAAGTCAAGTTCAGAGACTTTGTAAACCCACGCAAAAGGCAGCCTGAAGCTTATTTTCCACCCGAGTTGCGTATGTTGCCTGAAGAGATAACGGGGGGCTTTAACCCGGAGACAAACTTAGCTTCTGTGGCTGTTTTGTAGTCCGTTACTGTCTAGCTTGAAAACAATTGCGTAGCCCTTTTTCTTTCCCCCCCCCTACAGTGTGCGTAATCGGTCTTTGTAGCTTTGCTTGGAAAATGCCGGTTGCAGGCGGACAGACAGTAATTTGAAGCGCAGTGGTTGAATTGCTAGGAGTTGGCTAACTGGTTTCTCTGGGTGCTTCTCTGCTCTCATTCCTCCCCTCCCTGCCCTCTCCCCTTTTTGTGTGTGGCTTTTTATTTTACTTATTTATGGTTTTGTACTTCCTTCTCCAGCTTCTTGGGCATTTAATGATTGTTGGCAAGCAGCGTGCTGCTCACCTGGGCCTGACCGATGGATTCCGGATGGTTGCGGATGAAGGGCCCGAGGGTGGGCAGCCTGTCTGTCACGTACATCTACGTATTCTGGGTGGCCGTCAGTTGGGCTGGCCGCCTGGCTGAGATTTTTGCACCGCAAGAGCTGCTGCACGTGTACAAATCGCCGCTGAATGGATTTCGTCTGTTGCCCGTCGATCTAGGCACTGTTGATGTCGAATGTTTTGTGCCGCGTGTCTGTGGAAGGTAATAAAAGCTGTGAGCAGCAGTTGCACAATAAAGATTTAGCATGGGGATCTCACCTCCGTCTTGTGCGTCTTACTGAGGGAAATAGTTCCGCAAGTTAAAACGGCGTCTCCCCGGAGTGTAAGTACGTGGACTGTGTCGGTCTGTTAACAGTGTTCTATAGATAGATAGTGATTTGGCCAGTCATTTGAAGCGTGACGCTGGGACGGCTTAGCAGTCTCCTGCGTCCTGTAGGAAGCAGACTCTTGGCTCTTTGGAAGCGGTACGCAAATGTACGTAAAGCCAGTGTAGGCGGCTGCTGCTGCAACACCTTTAGAAAATACTGTATGCGACGCTACAGGCATGCCATACAAGGGTGCTTTCGGCACAGTGCAATGCGTTGGAAGCATCCAACTCCTGTTGGAGCACTTCATCAAGGGCTGTGTGATAAGGCCCCGTTGATAATCCCTTTTCTGCCGAGGAGGGACGTGGTAGGAGAAAACAATTGGTCTGAATGGCAGCTGTGGTGCTTCCATAGCACGGTGGAATATCTCTCTTGGTCCATTTGGGTCAGCTGTCCTGGCTGTGTCCCCTGCCAGCCTCTTGCCCACCCCCAGCTTACTGGACTGTGGGGGTGGGGGTGGCTGGAGAGACAGCCTCCGTGCTGTGGGAGCACTGCTCAGCAGTAGCCAGAACACTGGTGTGTTATCAACACCCTTCCAGCTACAGCTACGAAGCACAGCACTATGAGGGCTGCTGTGGGGAAAGTTACCTTCCATCCCAGCCAGACCCAAACCAAAGCTACGTCGCAGGGAGACAGCAAACTTCATCTTTCTTTAACAGCTATTAAAAAAGGGAGACGGGCATGGGAAAGCAGGGCCATCCTTCGTTGCCCTTGAACGCTGCGTCCGACCTTTTGTGGGAAAGCCTCCGTCCTCTTCTTTGTAGCCACCCTTTAAGTACTGGCAGACTGCGATGAGGTTCCCTCCCCCGCGAGCCTTCTCTTCTGCAAGGGAGAAGAGACCCAACTCCTTCAGCCTTTCCTCCTAGGGCAGGTTCTCCAGCCCTTTGGTCATCTTTGCGGCCCTCCTTTTGAATTGTGGGGACCAGAACTGGACACGGCGCTCCAGGTGTGGCCTGCGGGGGTAGCCTGTGTGAGAAGAGAGAATGACCAGAAATTCGAGGAAATAAAAAGGCATTAATACAAGCACCTGTATTGAGCCTCCCAGATCTAGAAAAACCTTTCCATCTTTTTGTGAATACATCAAATCAGACAGCATATGGAGTTCTTACTCAAGACTGGGCAGGAATAAAAAAACCTGTGGGGTACTGTTCTAAATCACTTGATCCAGTAAGTAGAGGATGGCCTGCTTGTCTCCAAGCTTTGGTAGCTACCGCATTATTAATAGAGGAAGTTCGGAAAATTACCTTTAGTGCTCCTTTAAAAGTGTATACCCCACACAATGTCAGGAGTGTTTTACAACAAAAGGCAGAAAAATGGTTAACGGACAGCCGGATCTTGAAATATGAAGCAATATTAATAGACTCCCCCGATTTAGAACTGAGGGTGACTTCTGCTCAGAGTCCAGCACAGTTTTTGTTTGGAGAGCCATCAAAGGAAGTACAACATAATTGTTTAGAGGTAATTGAGACCCAGACTAAGGTGAGGCCAGACTTAAGAGATACTGAGTTAGAAAATGCAGAAGTGTTATTTGTAGATGGCTCCTCCCGTGTGGTGGAAGGGAGGAGAAAATCAGGATATGCCATAATTAATAAAAATTTAGAACTTATAGAATCAGGACCTCTGAGTCCATCATGGTCAGCTCAAGCTTGTGAGCTGTATGCCCTTTGTAGAGCCCTGGAATTATTACAAGGAAAAAGCGGGACCATATTTACGGATTCTAAATATGCGTATGGAGTAGTCCACGCTTTTGGAAAAATGTGGGAGGAAAGAGGTTTAATTAATACCCAAGGAAGGAATCTAATACATCAAGAACTAATAGTGAAAATTTTAAAGGCGTTAAGAAAACCAAAGGAGATAGCAGTGGTACATGTGAGAGGACACCAAAAGGGATTAGATTATCGAACCAGAGGGAATAACCTAGCCGATAGAGAGGCCCAGGAAGCAGCCCTGAGGACTCAGGTCGCTAAAATTAATGTAGTACAAGTACAAGGAGACATTAGTGAAAAAGAACTAGAGGAGAAAGAGAAGAAATTTACCCCTGAGGAACAGGCAAAATTAGAGAAAATAGGAGCTAAGTTAGAACAGGGAAAATGGATGCTGCCCGACGGGCGAGAGATGTTGCCAAAAGCTTATGCCAGGCAAATGTTAGAACGATTACACACACAAACACATTGGGGTACAAAGGCGATAAGTGATCATTTCCTTAAACAATTTGGCTGTATTGGGATTTTTGAAATAGCAAAGCAAATCACGCGAGGATGTTTAACTTGTCAAAAAGTAAACAAGAAAGTGTTTCGACAAGCAGCCACGGGAGGAAGGAAAACAGCTTATAGACCTTTTGAAAGAATACAAGTCGATTTTACTGAATTGCCTAAGGTAGGGAGAATAAAATATTTACTAGTAATAGTAGATCATTTAACACAATGGGTAGAAGCTTACCCTGTAGCACGAGCTACGGCACAGATGGTAGTAAAAATCTTATTAGAACACTTAATACCTAGATATGGGATAATCCAGTATATTGATTCTGATCAGGGCACACATTTTACTTCTAAAATAATAAAATTATTATGTCAATCATTAGGTATTCAATGGGAATACCACACTCCGTGGCACCCACAAAGCTCAGGGAAAGTAGAAAGAATGAATCAAACAATAAAACAGCAATTGGCTAAATTAATGATTGAGACACAGATGTCCTGGACGAAATGCCTACCATTGGCACTATTAAACATAAGAACTAAGCCACACAGTGAGACTGGATTATCGCCATATGAAATGTTATATGGAATGCCTTACTCCCAAGGGATGCCCCTGGGGAATAATGTAGTTGAAGATTATAGTATCCAAAAATATATAATAACCATTGGAAAAAGGTTAAAAGAACTACGAGAGATTGGGATGATGGCTCAAACACCACCATTAGGATTTGCAATTCATCAATTAAAACCGGGAGATAAGGTTCTGATAAAAACATGGAAAGAAGAAACCCTATCTCCCCTCTGGGAAGGGCCTTTTCTTGTTTTATTAACTACAGAAACGGCTGTGAGAACTGCTGAAAAAGGATGGACACATGTGTCGCGAGTGAAAGGTCCAGTGAAGGAGTGGAGAGTCACATCTGAGCCCGGAGAAGCCAAGCTAACCATCAGACGAACTTAAAGAGACCTTCATCAAGAAGCATAAGCTAAGTTGCTGTGGGAATTTCATTGTAACTACTCCTGTAGAATTAGTGGACAGGGATAAATACCTATTAGGAAAGGTAATTTAGTCCATTGTGTAAACGGTGTTGTTTATTTTTAAGGGCAAAGTGTTCTACATGTTTTAAAATATATCATTTTCCAAAAAAGAAGTCAAGGATCTAGGAAACAGTTTAGAATTTTTGTGCATTCGCTGTGGGGCCACCACTCCCCTATATAACCTACCATGGGTTAGGCTTTATTGTTGTCAATTTAATCAAAGAGTGTTTCTTGATTAAAGGTTACCCCTTAAAAGATTAAGGAAGAGGGCAAGACCGGAGGGGAACGAGTGGTGCGGCTTGAAAGGTCTGCCAAGGGCTGCAACCCCTTCGGGTTGTGACCACCGATCACTATGGCCCTGACCAGACCTCTTCTGGTCCTATTTGGGGTAAGCTCCTTGACTCTGGTTATGGCAAACAACTGCAGCCAGTGCGTAGTAACTACTAGGAGGGGACGGGTAAGTTCCCAGACTTTGGTTTATCATACTATTTATGACTGTAAAGGCCAGAAAATAGGAAGCTGCATTTATAATCTAACCCAATATACTTTATGCAAAGACGAAGAGAGGATTGTGTGCTATGATCCAAAGGAACTCCCCTATCAATATTGGGTAGAAATGAAGACAAATTCGGAAGTAGGAAGACTAATAGGAACAAGTGAGGTTATAACCAATTTAAGTACATCGGTGTCGGTAATTTTTGATGCGTGCGACATTATAGATGATGATCTAGACACTAATTGCGGGAGTTTAGAGTGGAGACGGTACTATAGTAATCAACCAAAATATATTTGCCCAGGGGGACACCAATGTGACATAAATCCTGATTATACACCTAGTCAAACAGTGAGATATCAATCAGCACACCTGTGTGGAAGAAGAGGGTGGTCTTGTGTATGTTGGGACACTGCAGGCTGGGGATATGATAGACAGTGTGGGAATTTACAAGCTTCAATCACAAAGATACAAACAGATAGTAATTGTACAACCCGTACCTGCAATCTAATAAATTTAACCCTAATAAATTTAGAAATTTGGAAGCAAAAGAAAGTAAATAAAATTGGACTTAAGATATATGGACCTGGAGAAGATCCGGGTGTAATTATTAATATCGAAATAAAAGAAAGAATAAGGGAATCGGTACAGCACAGACTACTATTTAACTCATTTTATCATGAAATAGAAACAGGAGTGGAATATGAAATTCCCACAGTTGCTAAAAATCTATTTGTAAATCTTGCTGAAAACATTGCTAAGTCATTAAATGTAACTAATTGTTATGTTTGTGGTGGAACAAACCAAGGTGAACGATGGCCATGGGAGGCTATGGAGAGCAACATTAGTAATCCTCAAATATGGAAAGCAATGGGAAAGGGTAACAGGAAACAACAGTGGGTACTTCAAACGAGTATAATTGGAAGGAGTTGTTGGCAAAATTTAAAAGAGAATGGAAAACAAGTAGGTAATCTAGAGTGTGAAGGAGGTTACCTATGGAACGAAACTCAGAATAAATGGGATAAGTGGGGGAGTCCATGGGAAATGAGTGATCAATTTAAAAATTGGACCAATGGAACAAACATACCAAATGGATGGCCCACTCCTGAAGGACATTATTGGATTTGTGGTAAACTAGCTTATGCGTTTTTGCCACAAAATTGGACGGGATCCTGTGTATTGGGAATTATAAGGCCCAGTTTTTTCCTGTTACCTATAAATCGAGGAGAGCGATTGGGAGTCCAAGTGTATGCTGAAGCTGGTGAATTAAGAAAAAGGCACTATAAACGGAGTCTACAAATTGGACATTGGAAAGATAAAGATTGGCCTCCCGAAAGAGTCATTGCCTACTATGGTCCAGCCACATGGGCAGAAGATGGATCCTGGGGCTATAGAACTCCAATATATATGCTAAATAGAATAATTAGATTACAAGCTGTATTAGAAATAATTGTAAATACAACTGGAGATGCCCTTGGACGAATTGCGAGACAAAATACCAAGATGAGAACTGCTTTGTATCAAAATCGCTTAGCCCTGGATTATTTGCTAGCACAAGAGGGAGGTATTTGTGGGAAGTTTAACCTTAGTAATTGTTGTTTAGAAATTGATGATGAAGGGGAAGCTGTAAATGAACTTGTAAAAGAAATGAAGAAAATTGCACATGTCCCAGTTCAGACTTGGACTGGAGTCGACCTAGAAGGATTCTGGGAAAACTTTACGGGAGGTGATTGGCTTACTAAAATCGGGATTGTTATATTGGGGGCATTTGCAGGATTGTTAATAATTCCATGTTTTATACCTTGTTTTATTAGACTAATACACTCAGTTATACAAGGAATGCAGATAGCTACAGTACCTGTTGATTGAGAACCAGGGAAAGAGAAAACTCTTTCCCTGATGATACTAAAGACAAAAGAAGATTCGAAACTAATACCAATTCGGCAAGTATTAACTCGGTTGGAAACAAAAACACGAATCAATGCCATAGAAAAAGAAAATGGGGGATTGTGAAATGTGCTTAACTGATTCGTGTCAGTGTGGAACAGTGTTAGGGCCACAGGGTGAAGTGTGACCTTTGATTGTTTTGTCTGTATGGCCGCAGACGAGACGGTGTGTCTATTGTGTCTGTGTTTTGCAGGAGCCACCTGGCGAACATTCTAGAATACCAACTTAAACCGGTCCTGTTGTTATCTGCATAGTGACCTGTAAGAGGGGGGATACACCCATTTTTGGCAAGGGCCAACCATTTTAGAGACAGTTATGAATATGTATTACTATAGGAGATATAAACCAAAAATGGGGTCTCTAAGGTGTGTGTCTTGGTTGGGCAGAGACTCCCGGCACACCCAGCGCTGTTTGCTTGCCTTTATTCCTTTAATAAATTATAAATTCTAATTGGAATCCTCTTTGCGATTAAATCATTTATCACAAACACGTATTCTGGGTGGCCGTCAGTTGGGCTGGCCGCCTGGCTGAGATTTTTGCACCACAAGAGCTGCTGCACGTGTACAAATCGCCGCTGAATGGATTTCGTCTGTTGCCCGTCGATCTAGGCACTGTTGATGTCGAATGTTTTGTGCCGCGTGTCTGTGGAAGGTAATAAAAGCTGTGAGCAGCAGTTGCACAATAAAGATTTAGCATGGGGATCTCACCTCCGTCTTGTGCGTCTTACTGAGGGAAATAGTTCCGCAAGTTAAAACGGCGTCTCCCCGGAGTGTAAGTACGTGGACTGTGTCGGTCTGTTAACAGTGTTCTATAGATAGATAGTGATTTGGCCAGTCATTTGAAGCGTGACGCTGGGACGGCTTAGCAGTCTCCTGCGTCCTGTAGGAAGCAGACTCTTGGCTCTTTGGAAGCGGTACGCAAATGTACGTAAAGCCAGTGTAGGCGGCTGCTGCTGCAACACCTTTAGAAAATACTGTATGCGACGCTACAGGCATGCCATACAAGGGTGCTTTCGGCACAGTGCAATGCGTTGGAAGCATCCAACTCCTGTTGGAGCACTTCATCAAGGGCTGTGTGATAAGGCCCCGTTGATAATCCCTTTTCTGCCGAGGAGGGACGTGGTAGGAGAAAACAATTGGTCTGAATGGCAGCTGTGGTGCTTCCATAGCACGGTGGAATATCTCTCTTGGTCCATTTGGGTCAGCTGTCCTGGCTGTGTCCCCTGCCAGCCTCTTGCCCACCCCCAGCTTACTGGACTGTGGGGGTGGGGGTGGCTGGAGAGACAGCCTCCGTGCTGTGGGAGCACTGCTCGGCAGTAGCCAGAACACTGGTGTGTTATCAACACCCTTCCAGCTACAGCTACGAAGCACAGCACTATGAGGGCTGCTGTGGGGAAAGTTACCTTCCATCCCAGCCAGACCCAAACCAAAGCTACGTCGCAGGGAGACAGCAAACTTCATCTTTCTTTAACAGCTATTAAAAAAGGGAGACGGGCATGGGAAAGCAGGGCCATCCTTCGTTGCCCTTGAACGCTGCGTCCGACCTTTTGTGGGAAAGCCTCCGTCCTCTTCTTTGTAGCCGCCCTTCAAGTACTGGCAGACTGCGATGAGGTTCCCTCCCCCGCGAGCCTTCTCTTCTGCAAGGGAGAAGAGACCCGACTCCTTCAGCCTTTCCTCCTAGGGCAGGTTCTCCAGCCCTTTGGTCATCTTTGCGGCCCTCCTTGGGACCTTCCCCAGTCGGTCTGCGTCTCTTTTTTGAATTGTGGGGACCAGAACTGGACACGGTGCTCCAGGTGTGGCCTGCGGGGGTAGCCTGTGTGAGAAGAGGCCAGGGTCTGCCCTGTGCTGGACGCAGCTGGTGCCAGCCAGCTAGGCACTGGACTTGCCGCAGGCCAAAGCTGAGCGGCTCAGCGAAGCCGGGGGCGCCCCTGTGAAAACCTATTGAAGAAAGGGCAAAGCGCTGTCCGGGGCAGGTATTTCCCTGCTGCCTGTGGGTCCGGCCGGTGGATGTTTCCTGAAGGAACTTTTTCATCCTATTTTCTCCCCCTGTCCTGTTGAGGAGGGGCAGTGAGAGAGCGGCTGGGCGGGCCCCTGACAGCCGGCCGAGGTCAATCCATCACAAAGCCTAAAGGGCAGATTCCTCCATGTAGAAGTGTTGAAGGGGGTTGGTGCTTTAAGGAACGATAGTGACTGGGGTTTTGGAGACAGGAAAGTCGGGAAATCGCTGGGGATCCAGTTGCTTCGAGGGGGGGAAATTCCAAGAGAAAAAGCCTTCTTTCTGAGCAATAAGAGGCTCTTGTGAGCAGAGGGCTCTAGTCTCCCTTTGTTCTCGCTTGGTAATGAAAGAGACAAGGCACCGGAACTCCTGCGTGCGAAGGGATGAAAATGTGCGGAGCCTGTTGGATGCTCTTTGTGTGCGCGTGTTGGAAACCCAGGAACAGCTATAAGGAGGTGGGTGTGAGCTTGGTTAACTTGGCCAAGCCAACCACGCAAAGCTGACCCAACCTCCCGCCCGCATCAGAACCAGTGCCACCAGAAAAGCACGTAAGGTGTTAGCAATTGGAGATCCCCTACTGAGAGGCACCGACGCACCCGTTTGCCGTCCAGGCGATTTCTCTCGAGAAGTCTGCTGCCTACCAGGGGCTCGCATCCGTGGCGTCGCCGAGAGGCTGCCGAGCCTGGTGATCCCTGCAGATTATCATGCGCTCCTACTATTCCGCGTAGGGTCTGACGAGGCAACTTAGAACCCTCCAAAGAGACTTTATGTCCCTCGGAGCAATGTTAAAAGGATCAGGAGCACAGGTGGTGGTCTCCTCTCTCCTCCCAGTCAGAGGGAGGGGTCCAGGAAGGAGGAGACGAATTGAACAGGTGAATGCCTGGCTGCGTAGCTGGTGCCATACTCGAGGTTTTGGCTTCTGTGATCACGGGTGTACCTTTGAGAAGCCGGGTCTGTTGGGAGCTGATGGGATTCGCCTGACCAAGCGGGGCAAGAGGGTCTTTGCCAACAAGCTGGCCGGACTTACAAGGAGGGCTTTAAACTAGGCTCAGCGGGGGAAGGGGATGGAGTTCTGAGCAACAGAGAAGAGCCAGGGGCTGCTGATGCGTTAGGAACCAACAGGGGAACCCCTGAGAAATGCCGCAAAGGACTTGGGGCTTGATCCTCCAGAAAGGCGACACGGTCGGCAGCCCAACTGAAGTGCCTCTATACCACTGCGCGCAGCACAGGTAACAAACAGGAGGAGTTGGAAGCCCCTGTGCAGAAGGAGCAGAAGGGAGCTGGCAGCTCTTTCAGGACGTTTTTTCTTCGAGCACAAGAGCTCTCGATTCCCACGCGTAAGAAATGGGAAAATAGAAATTCGTCTACCTAGACTTTAGTAAAGCCTTTGACACCGTTTCCCACAGCGTTCTCCTGGAGAAACTGGCTGCTCATGGCTTGGACGGGCGTACTCTTTGCTGGGTAAAGAACTGGCTGGAGGGCCGGGCCCAGAGAGTTGTGGTGAATGGAGTTAAATCCAGTTGGCGGCCGGTCACAAGTGGTGTTCCCCAGGGCTCAGTACCGGGGCCGGTTCTGTTTAATATCTTTCTCAACGACCTGGACGAGGGGATCGAGTGCACCCTCACTCAGTAAGTTTGCAGCCGACACCAAGTTGGGCGGGAGCGTCGATCTGCTTGAGGGTAGGATGGCTCTACAGAGGGATCTGGACAGGCTGGATCGATGGGCCGAGGCCGATGGTATGAGGTTCAACAAGGCCAAGTGCCGGGTCCTGCACTTGGGTCACAACAACCCCGTGCAACGCTACAGGCTTGGGGAAGAGTGGCTGGAAAGCTGCCCGGCAGAAAAGAGCCTGGGGGTATTGGTAGACAGCCGTCTGAATGTGAGCCAGCAGTGTGCCCAGGTGGCCAAGGCGGCCAACAGCATCCTGGCCTGTATCAGGAATAGCGTGGCGAGCAGGACTGGGGAAGCGACTGTCCCCCTGTACTCAGCACCGCTGAGGCCGCACCTCGAATACTGTGTTCAGTTTTGGGCCTCTCACTACAAGAAAGACACGGAGGTGCTGGAGCGTGTCCGGAGAAGGGCAACGGAGCTGGTGAGGGGTCTGGAGCACAAGGCTTATGAGGAGCGGCTGAGGGAACTGGGGTGGCTTAGCCTGGAGTAAAGGAGGCTGAGGGGAGACCTTATCGCTCTCTACAACTACCGGAAAGGAGGTTGTAGCGAGGCGGGGGTTGGTCTCTTCTCCCAAGTAACAGGCGATAGGACGAGAGGAAACGGCCTCGAGTTGCGCCAGGGGAGGTTTAGGACGGATATTAGGAAAAATTTCTTCGCGGAAAGGGTTATCGAACGTTGGACCAGGCTGCCCAGGGAAGTGGTTGAATCACCATCCCTGGAGGTATTTAAAAGACGGGTAGACGCGGCGCTTAGGGACGTGGTTTGGTGGCGGTTTTGGCAGCGTTAGGTTAATGGTTGGACTCGATGATCTTAAAGGTCCCTTCCGACCTAGACGATTCTATGAAATCAGGCAAGGAAGGCAGGAGCCCAGCATGGCTGAGTAAGGACCTTCTGGTCGAGCTGAAGCGCAAGGAGGAAATGCGTAGGCGGTGGAAGCAGAGACACGCATCCTGGGAAGAATATAGGGATGGGGTCGGGAAAGCTAAGGCACAGCTGGAGCTGAATTTGGCAAGGGATGTGAAGAAGAATCATAAGAAGGGCTTCTACAGGTGCGTTGGTCAGAAAAGGAAGACTAAAGAAAACGCACCCCACCCCCACCCCCCTCCGATAGGTAAGACAGGAGAGCTAGCGCCAACCGACATGGAGAAGGCCGAGGCACTCAAGGATTTTTCTCCTCCGTTGTCGCCGGCAATCACCGTTCCCGCATCTCTCAAGTCCCTGAACCTCAAGGCAGGGACTGGGGGAACAAAGTCCCTCCCATCGTAGGAAAGGATCCGGTTCGAGACCACCTGAGGAACCTGAACATACGCAAGTCCTGCACTGGGGAGGAACAACCCCATGCACCAGTAGATGCTGGAGGCCGACTGGCTGGAGAGCAGCTTTGCTGACGTGGGGGGCTCCTGGTGGACATCAAGTTGAACGTGAGCCGACAACGTGCCCTTGCCGCAAAGGCGGCTAAGGATATCCTTAGCCCGCTACAGAGGAAAGCAGGGTTTATACATGTTACAATACAGTTGTGTAGACCAATCAAATTGCTCACTATCCCCGGGGGTGCAGGGCACCAGAGACCACCCTTGGGCAGCTTTGGGGGCACTGCCTGTTTTTCTACGAGCCTCCTACCCAGCTTAGCGCAAATCCTATCTCGATCTGCGCCCCCCCCACACACCCACACCCACACAGCCCTCGAGCCACCAGTGCTGAAGACACGCTTTGTATTGTATTTTCTCCCAGGAGGCGCGCAGCTTAGAAACGTCTGCAATCCAAGCGGGGCTTGCAGGGAACAATTGAGAGCAACTTCTGTCGGTTCTGGGGAGTGTTCTGAAAAGTTAAGGCCTGCCCTGCCCTGGCAAAAGCAGTCCTTTGACTGGAGGGAGCAGCACCAAAAAGCCACAAGCACGTTTGGGGTGGAGTTGACGCGGTAATAAATAACAGTCAATAGTACTTGTAGCTACAACAGCCTCTTCTGAGACCTCGTCGCCCGCCCACAGGGTCGCAGCACTACACGGCACGGATCCCTCCGCGGACTGGCCCAACGTCTTCTCCCTCCGCCCCCAGGTCGGATCCCTCCGCGCCCCGAGGGCACGCAAACTCCCTGAGCCCCGCTAAGCACCAGGTCGACGAGGGCGGACCCGCCGGGGGGCCGGGGACAAGCGAAAACGACAGACGAGACAGCCAATCGAGACGCGGGATCGGCCGGCGGCCATCTGGCGGCCCAATGGGCGCCGCGGAGGGCCTGGCCGAGTGGAGGAAGCGCGGGGGCGACAAGGGGCGTTGTCGTGGCCGACGAGCTTATTGGGGCGCGGGCCGCCCGGCCTGGTGCCGCCGCCACCCGCAGTGTTTTCGGGAAGATCATCGGCAAGGCGCTTCCCCGCCAACGTCGCCTACGAGGACGAGGAGGTAGCCGCGGCTTTGCTCTGAGCGCGGTTCCTCCTCCCTCCCCCCGTCCCCCCCTCCCCCCGCGCTCGCAGGCACCCTGAGCCGAGGACCCGTTGCGCGGTGCCCGGGAGCGCGGCAGGGCGGGTGGCGGCCTTGCTGCGGGCGGGCGGGCGGGCGGGCGGTGGAGGGACGGGGCCTCTCTGGGTTGTGGCGCTCTCTACTGCGCGATCCCTATAACATCGCGCTTCTTCGGTGCGGCCCCCCCGCCCCCGGCTGCCGCGGCGCGTACTGGGTTGCTGGTGCTGGCCGGCTCGCCTCGGTTCCCAGCCCCGCCGTGTCGCGTGCGCGCGTGCGTAGAGGAGGGCCTCTGACGGTAAGGCACTTGGTGGCAGCCGCAGACGTTTGCCGCGTGATATCCCTTTGGCACTGCAAGTCGTGCAAAGTTTGCTGCCGAGGGATGCGAGTGGTCCTACCTCGTGTAGGACGACAGTCTTGAAACCTTAGATTAAGCGCACGCAGTCGGTCTCCTCGGGGATTCCAGGCGTATGTATGTAAACGGTGAACGTCTGAGTGGTGACCGTAATGAGTTAGTTCTGCGTAGGAGAAAGGCAGGTCTTGATGTGCCTCCTAATAGCACTGTAGAGATTTCACAGCTCTGCTGTGCTAGGCTTTGGTTCTGCGCCCCCAAACTGGATTGTTACAGCTTTTCTTATTTTTCTTTACCAAAAAAGTAAATCCAGGAACTCGTCATCCTTAGGAAACGATCGACCCGAATTAAAACGTACTGGAGGTCGCTAGTCTGAAGTACTGGCCCGCCTCCTTGCCCCCATCACCTTGCATGCCGAATCCCACTTCTGGAGGGGGCTCTGTAAAGACGTTGTATTTTTTTGTACAGAAAGCATTAATATCGCGTAAGAAAAATCAACGTTTCGGCTTGCGTTTGGGGTATCCGGTAGTCTGCTTCTGTAGGAGTTCGGTGGGGCATATTGATTTGCTTAAGCTATTATTACCTTTCTCTGAAGCCAATGACGTTTTAACTGTTTACTCTTCCTCCAGCGCCTTGCGTTCCGTGATCTTTCACCCCAAGCTCCGACGCTTTTCCTAGCCATGCCTAAGGAGGCAATTATGAGGTTAAGCGAAGCAGAAGATCCTGGTGAATGTGTAAGTACTGTGGAAGCTTTCTGTACGCTAAACTGTACCTGTCGTTAGTTCCTAATTTAGTAGACTCTTTCCCATCCCCCCTTTTCCCCTTGATAGGGCACGGTAGGCTGGTTTGGGTTTTCTGGCGCTATAATCTTTTCTCTCTGGCTTGTAATGGAGCTGAGCTTTTTGACCGAAAGTAGCGATATAAAGCAATGCTCATCCCTGGGTACGTACTCCTGGTGCAAAATGCAGTGTTGTTTTGGAGCGCAGGGTGATGCCTACTGTCACGGTTTAGAGCAAGAGGAGGAGTAGTACTTCTTCTAATACGGAGAAGAGGGCTTGGGGTTTTTGGCAGGTCGGGGGTGAGGAAGGGCAAAGCTGGTCGAGAGGTGCTGGATGCTTCGCTTTTGGCTATAAAAGTCAAGTTCAGAGACTTTGTAAACCCACGCAAAAGGCAGCCTGAAGCTTATTTTCCACCCGAGTTGCGTATGTTGCCTGAAGAGATAACGGGGGGCTTTAACCCGGAGACAAACTTAGCTTCTGTGGCTGTTTTGTAGTCCGTTACTGTCTAGCTTGAAAACAATTGCGTAGCCCTTTTTCTTTCCCCCCCCCCCTACAGTGTGCGTAATCGGTCTTTGTAGCTTTGCTTGGAAAATGCCGGTTGCAGGCGGACAGACAGTAATTTGAAGCGCAGTGGTTGAATTGCTAGGAGTTGGCTAACTGGTTTCTCTGGGTGCTTCTCTGCTCTCATTCCTCCCCTCCCTGCCCTCTCCCCTTTTTGTGTGCGGCTTTTTATTTTACTTATTTATGGTTTTGTACTTCCTTCTCCAGCTTCTTGGGCATTTAATGATTGTTGGCAAGCAGCGTGCTGCTCACCTGGGCCTGACCGATGGATTCCGGATGGTTGCGGATGAAGGGCCCGAGGGTGGGCAGCCTGTCTGTCACGTACATCTACGTATTCTGGGTGGCCGTCAGTTGGGCTGGCCGCCTGGCTGAGACTTTTGCACCGCAAGAGCTGCTGCACGTGTACAAATCGCCGCTGAATGGATTTCGTCTGTTGCCCGTCGATCTAGGCACTGTTGATGTCGAATGTTTTGTGCCGCGTGTCTGTGGAAGGTAATAAAAGCTGTGAGCAGCAGTTGCACAATAAAGATTTAGCATGGGGATCTCACCTCCGTCTTGTGCGTCTTACTGAGGGAAATAGTTCCGCAAGTTAAAACGGCGTCTCCCCGGAGTGTAAGTACGTGGACTGTGTCGGTCTGTTAACAGTGTTCTATAGATAGATAGTGATTTGGCCAGTCATTTGAAGCGTGACGCTGGGACGGCTTAGCAGTCTCCTGCGTCCTGTAGGAAGCAGACTCTTGGCTCTTTGGAAGCGGTACGCAAATGTACGTAAAGCCAGTGTAGGCGGCTGCTGCTGCAACACCTTTAGAAAATACTGTATGCGACGCTACAGGCATGCCATACAAGGGTGCTTTCGGCACAGTGCAATGCGTTGGAAGCATCCAACTCCTGTTGGAGCACTTCATCAAGGGCTGTGTGATAAGGCCCCGTTGATAATCCCTTTTCTGCCGAGGAGGGACGTGGTAGGAGAAAACAATTGGTCTGAATGGCAGCTGTGGTGCTTCCATAGCACGGTGGAATATCTCTCTTGGTCCATTTGGGTCAGCTGTCCTGGCTGTGTCCCCTGCCAGCCTCTTGCCCACCCCCAGCTTACTGGACTGTGGGGGTGGGGGTGGCTGGAGAGACAGCCTCCGTGCTGTGGGAGCACTGCTCGGCAGTAGCCAGAACACTGGTGTGTTATCAACACCCTTCCAGCTACAGCTACGAAGCACAGCACTATGAGGGCTGCTGTGGGGAAAGTTACCTTCCATCCCAGCCAGACCCAAACCAAAGCTACGTCGCAGGGAGACAGCAAACTTCATCTTTCTTTAACAGCTATTAAAAAAGGGAGACGGGCATGGGAAAGTGAGGAGAAATAACTGGACTCCAGACGATCCAATGTGAATCAACAGAAGCCGTTTATTAAGCACAGATCATCATCTTCTATACCCTGTGTTGTAGCTGTACATGCCACTCGCTTATTTCTGATTAGCTAGTTACACTGTCCACGCGCTGTCCATGCAGTTCATTCACACATCAGATTGGTTACAAGAATTCACATAGTAAATTGCTTAGTCATTAGCACAACATGTTTTCTACTTTCTCAGTTCTCATTTTCCCCATGTACTAATTCCATCTTCTACCACCTGTTTTGCCCTTAATCTAATCTCTCATAGTAGGGAGGCTGGCTCACGTGACCATTTTCTCTCAGACACATTCCTACAGGAAAGCAGGGCCATCCTTCGTTGCCCTTGAACGCTGCGTCCGACCTTTTGTGGGAAAGCCTCCGTCCTCTTCTTTGTAGCCGCCCTTTAAGTACTGGCAGACTGCGATGAGGTTCCCTCCCCCGCGAGCCTTCTCTTCTGCAAGGGAGAAGAGACCCGACTCCTTCAGCCTTTCCTCCTAGGGCAGGTTCTCCAGCCCTTTGGTCATCTTTGCGGCCCTCCTTGGGACCTTCCCCAGTCGGTCTGCGTCTCTTTTTTTGAATTGTGGGGACCAGAACTGGACACGGCGCTCCAGGTGTGGCCTGCGGGGGTAGCCTGTGTGAGAAGAGGCCAGGGTCTGCCCTGTGCTGGACGCAGCTGGTGCCAGCCAGCTAGGCACTGGACTTGCCGCAGGCCAAAGCTGAGCGGCTCAGCGAAGCCGGGGGCGCCCCTGTGAAACCTATTGAAGAAAGGGCAAAGCGCTGTCCGGGGCAGGTATTTCCCTGCTGCCTGTGGGTCCGGCCGGTGGATGTTTCCTGAAGGAACTTTTTCATCCTATTTTCTCCCCCTGTCCTGTTGAGGAGGGGCAGTGAGAGAGCGGCTGGGCGGGCCCCTGACAGCCGGCCGAGGTCAATCCATCACAAAGCCTAAAGGGCAGATTCCTCCATGTAGAAGTGTTGAAGGGGGTTGGTGCTTTAAGGAACGATAGTGACTGGGGTTTTGGAGACAGGAAAGTCGGGAAATCGCTGGGGATCCAGTTGCTTCGAGGGGGGGAAATTCCAAGAGAAAAAGCCTTCTTTCTGAGCAATAAGAGGCTCTTGTGAGCAGAGGGCTCTAGTCTCCCTTTGTTCTCGCTTGGTAATGAAAGAGACAAGGCACCGGAACTCCTGCGTGCGAAGGGATGAAAATGTGCGGAGCCTGTTGGATGCTCTTTGTGTGCGCGTGTTGGAAACCCAGGAACAGCTATAAGGAGGTGGGTGTGAGCTTGGTTAACTTGGCCAAGCCAACCACGCAAAGCTGACCCAACCTCCCGCCCGCATCAGAACCAGTGCCACCAGAAAAGCACGTAAGGTGTTAGCAATTGGAGATCCCCTACTGAGAGGCACCGACGCACCCGTTTGCCGTCCAGGCGATTTCTCTCGAGAAGTCTGCTGCCTACCAGGGGCTCGCATCCGTGGCGTCGCCGAGGGGCTGCCGAGCCTGGTGATCCCTGCAGATTATCATGCGCTCCTACTATTCCGCGTAGGGTCTGACGAGGCAGCTTAGAACCCTCCAAAGAGACTTTATGTCCCTCGGAGCAATGTTAAAAGGATCAGGAGCACAGGTGGTGGTCTCCTCTCTCCTCCCAGTCAGAGGGAGGGGTCCAGGAAGGAGGAGACGAATTGAACAGGTGAATGCCTGGCTGCGTAGCTGGTGCCATACTCGAGGTTTTGGCTTCTGTGATCACGGGTGTACCTTTGAGAAGCCGGGTCTGTTGGGAGCTGATGGGATTCGCCTGACCAAGCGGGGCAAGAGGGTCTTTGCCAACAAGCTGGCCGGACTTACAAGGAGGGCTTTAAACTAGGCTCAGCGGGGGAAGGGGATGGAGTTCTGAGCAACAGAGAAGAGCCAGGGGCTGCTGATGCGTTAGGAACCAACAGGGGAACCCCTGAGAAATGCCGCAAAGGACTTGGGGCTTGATCCTCCAGAAAGGCGACACGGTCGGCAGCCCAACTGAAGTGCCTCTATACCACTGCGCGCAGCACAGGTAACAAACAGGAGGAGTTGGAAGCCCCTGTGCAGAAGGAGCAGAAGGGAGCTGGCAGCTCTTTCAGGACGTTTTTTCTTCGAGCACAAGAGCTCTCGATTCCCACGCGTAAGAAATGGGAAAATAGAAATTCGTCTACCTAGACTTTAGTAAAGCCTTTGACACCGTTTCCCACAGCGTTCTCCTGGAGAAACTGGCTGCTCATGGCTTGGACGGGCGTACTCTTTGCTGGGTAAAGAACTGGCTGGAGGGCCGGGCCCAGAGAGTTGTGGTGAATGGAGTTAAATCCAGTTGGCGGCCGGTCACAAGTGGTGTTCCCCAGGGCTCAGTACCGGGGCCGGTTCTGTTTAATATCTTTCTCAACGACCTGGACGAGGGGATCGAGTGCACCCTCACTCAGTAAGTTTGCAGCCGACACCAAGTTGGGCGGGAGCGTCGATCTGCTTGAGGGTAGGATGGCTCTACAGAGGGATCTGGACAGGCTGGATCGATGGGCCGAGGCCGATGGTATGAGGTTCAACAAGGCCAAGTGCCGGGTCCTGCACTTGGGTCACAACAACCCCGTGCAACGCTACAGGCTTGGGGAAGAGTGGCTGGAAAGCTGCCCGGCAGAAAAGAGCCTGGGGGTATTGGTAGACAGCCGTCTGAATGTGAGCCAGCAGTGTGCCCAGGTGGCCAAGGCGGCCAACAGCATCCTGGCCTGTATCAGGAATAGCGTGGCGAGCAGGACTGGGGAAGCGACTGTCCCCCTGTACTCAGCACCGCTGAGGCCGCACCTCGAATACTGTGTTCAGTTTTGGGCCTCTCACTACAAGAAAGACACGGAGGTGCTGGAGCGTGTCCGGAGAAGGGCAACGGAGCTGGTGAGGGGTCTGGAGCACAAGGCTTATGAGGAGCGGCTGAGGGAACTGGGGTGGAGTAAAGGAGGCTGAGGGGAGACCTTATCGCGCTCTACAACTACCGGAAAGGAGGTTGTAGCGAGGCGGGGGTTGGTCTCTTCTCCCAAGTAACAGGCGATAGGACGAGAGGAAACGGCCTCGAGTTGCGCCAGGGGAGGTTTAGGACGGATATTAGGAAAAATTTCTTCGCGGAAAGGGTTATCGAACGTTGGACCAGGCTGCCCAGGGAAGTGGTTGAATCACCATCCCTGGAGGTATTTAAAAGACGGGTAGACGCGGCGCTTAGGGACGTGGTTTGGTGGCGGTTTTGGCAGCGTTAGGTTAATGGTTGGACTCGATGATCTTAAAGGTCCCTTCCGACCTAGACGATTCTATGAAATCAGGCAAGGAAGGCAGGAGCCCAGCATGGCTGAGTAAGGACCTTCTGGTCGAGCTGAAGCGCAAGGAGGAAATGCGTAGGCGGTGGAAGCAGAGACACGCATCCTGGGAAGAATATAGGGATGGGGTCGGGAAAGCTAAGGCACAGCTGGAGCTGAATTTGGCAAGGGATGTGAAGAAGAATCATAAGAAGGGCTTCTACAGGTGCGTTGGTCAGAAAAGGAAGACTAAAGAAAACGCACCCCACCCCCACCCCCCTCCGATAGGTAAGACAGGAGAGCTAGCGCCAACCGACATGGAGAAGGCCGAGGCACTCAAGGATTTTTCTCCTCCGTTGTCGCCGGCAATCACCGTTCCCGCATCTCTCAAGTCCCTGAACCTCAAGGCAGGGACTGGGGGAACAAAGTCCCTCCCATCGTAGGAAAGGATCCGGTTCGAGACCACCTGAGGAACCTGAACATACGCAAGTCCTGCACTGGGGAGGAACAACCCCATGCACCAGTAGATGCTGGAGGCCGACTGGCTGGAGAGCAGCTTTGCTGACGTGGGGGGCTCCTGGTGGACATCAAGTTGAACGTGAGCCGACAACGTGCCCTTGCCGCAAAGGCGGCTAAGGATATCCTTAGCCCGCTACAGAGGAAAGCAGGGTTTATACATGTTACAATACAGTTGTGTAGACCAATCAAATTGCTCACTATCCCCGGGGGTGCAGGGCACCAGAGACCACCCTTGGGCAGCTTTGGGGGCACTGCCTGTTTTTCTACGAGCCTCCTACCCAGCTTAGCGCAAATCCTATCTCGATCTGCGCCCCCCCCCCACACCCACACCCACACAGCCCTCGAGCCACCAGTGCTGAAGACACGCTTTGTATTGTATTTTCTCCCAGGAGGCGCGCAGCTTAGAAACGTCTGCAATCCAAGCGGGGCTTGCAGGGAACAATTGAGAGCAACTTCTGTCGGTTCTGGGGAGTGTTCTGAAAAGTTAAGGCCTGCCCTGCCCTGGCAAAAGCAGTCCTTTGACTGGAGGGAGCAGCACCAAAAAGCCACAAGCACGTTTGGGGTGGAGTTGACGCGGTAATAAATAACAGTCAATAGTACTTGTAGCTACAACAGCCTCTTCTGAGACCTCGTCGCCCGCCCACAGGGTCGCAGCACTACACGGCACGGATCCCTCCGCGGACTGGCCCAACGTCTTCTCCCTCCGCCCCCAGGTCGGATCCCTCCGCGCCCCGAGGGCACGCAAACTCCCTGAGCCCCGCTAAGCACCAGGTCGACGAGGGCGGACCCGCCGGGGGGCCGGGGACAAGCGAAAACGACAGACGAGACAGCCAATCGAGACGCGGGATCGGCCGGCGGCCATCTGGCGGCCCAATGGGCGCCGCGGAGGGCCTGGCCGAGTGGAGGAAGCGCGGGGGCGACAAGGGGCGTTGTCGTGGCCGACGAGCTTATTGGGGCGCGGGCCGCCCGGCCTGGTGCCGCCGCCACCCGCAGTGTTTTCGGGAAGATCATCGGCAAGGCGCTTCCCCGCCAACGTCGCCTACGAGGACGAGGAGGTAGCCGCGGCTTTGCTCTGAGCGCGGTTCCTCCTCCCTCCCCCCGTCCCCCCCTCCCCCCGCGCTCGCAGGCACCCTGAGCCGAGGACCCGTTGCGCGGTGCCCGGGAGCGCGGCAGGGCGGGTGGCGGCCTTGCTGCGGGCGGGCGGGCGGGCGGGCGGTGGAGGGACGGGGCCTCTCTGGGTTGTGGCGCTCTCTACTGCGCGATCCCTATAACATCGCGCTTCTTCGGTGCGGCCCCCCCGCCCCCGGCTGCCGCGGCGCGTACTGGGTTGCTGGTGCTGGCCGGCTCGCCTCGGTTCCCAGCCCCGCCGTGTCGCGTGCGCGCGTGCGTAGAGGAGGGCCTCTGACGGTAAGGCACTTGGTGGCAGCCGCAGACGTTTGCCGCGTGATATCCCTTTGGCACTGCAAGTCGTGCAAAGTTTGCTGCCGAGGGATGCGAGTGGTCCTACCTCGTGTAGGACGACAGTCTTGAAACCTTAGATTAAGCGCACGCAGTCAGTCTCCTCGGGGATTCCAGGCGTATGTATGTAAACGGTGAACGTCTGAGTGGTGACCGTAATGAGTTAGTTCTGCGTAGGAGAAAGGCAGGTCTTGATGTGCCTCCTAATAGCACTGTAGAGATTTCACAGCTCTGCTGTGCTAGGCTTTGGTTCTGCGCCCCCAAACTGGATTGTTACAGCTTTTCTTATTTTTCTTTACCAAAAAAGTAAATCCAGGAACTCGTCATCCTTAGGAAACGATCGACCCGAATTAAAACGTACTGGAGGTCGCTAGTCTGAAGTACTGGCCCGCCTCCTTGCCCCCATCACCTTGCATGCCGAATCCCACTTCTGGAGGGGGCTCTGTAAAGACGTTGTATTTTTTTGTACAGAAAGCATTAATATCGCGTAAGAAAAATCAACGTTTCGGCTTGCGTTTGGGGTATCCGGTAGCCTGCTTCTGTAGGAGTTCGGTGGGGCATATTGATTTGCTTAAGCTATTATTACCTTTCTCTGAAGCCAATGACGTTTTAACTGTTTACTCTTCCTCCAGCGCCTTGCGTTCCGTGATCTTTCACCCCAAGCTCCGACGCTTTTCCTAGCCATGCCTAAGGAGGCAATTATGAGGTTAAGCGAAGCAGAAGATCCTGGTGAATGTGTAAGTACTGTGGAAGCTTTCTGTACGCTAAACTGTACCTGTCGTTAGTTCCTAATTTAGTAGACTCTTTCCCATCCCCCCTTTTCCCCTTGATAGGGCACGGTAGGCTGGTTTGGGTTTTCTGGCGCTATAATCTTTTCTCTCTGGCTTGTAATGGAGCTGAGCTTTTTGACCGAAAGTAGCGATATAAAGCAATGCTCATCCCTGGGTACGTACTCCTGGTGCAAAATGCAGTGTTGTTTTGGAGCGCAGGGTGATGCCTACTGTCACGGTTTAGAGCAAGAGGAGGAGTAGTACTTCTTCTAATACGGAGAAGAGGGCTTGGGGTTTTTGGCAGGTCGGGGGTGAGGAAGGGCAAAGCTGGTCGAGAGGTGCTGGATGCTTCGCTTTTGGCTATAAAAGTCAAGTTCAGAGACTTTGTAAACCCACGCAAAAGGCAGCCTGAAGCTTATTTTCCACCCGAGTTGCGTATGTTGCCTGAAGAGATAACGGGGGGCTTTAACCCGGAGACAAACTTAGCTTCTGTGGCTGTTTTGTAGTCCGTTACTGTCTAGCTTGAAAACAATTGCGTAGCCCTTTTTCTTTCCCCCCCCCCTACAGTGTGCGTAATCGGTCTTTGTAGCTTTGCTTGGAAAATGCCGGTTGCAGGCGGACAGACAGTAATTTGAAGCGCAGTGGTTGAATTGCTAGGAGTTGGCTAACTGGTTTCTCTGGGTGCTTCTCTGCTCTCATTCCTCCCCTCCCTGCCCTCTCCCCTTTTTGTGTGTGGCTTTTTATTTTACTTATTTATGGTTTTGTACTTCCTTCTCCAGCTTCTTGGGCATTTAATGATTGTTGGCAAGCAGCGTGCTGCTCACCTGGGCCTGACCGATGGATTCCGGATGGTTGCGGATGAAGGGCCCGAGGGTGGGCAGCCTGTCTGTCACGTACATCTACGTATTCTGGGTGGCCGTCAGTTGGGCTGGCCGCCTGGCTGAGATTTTTGCACCGCAAGAGCTGCTGCACGTGTACAAATCGCCGCTGAATGGATTTCGTCTGTTGCCCGTCGATCTAGGCACTGTTGATGTCGAATGTTTTGTGCCGCGTGTCTGTGGAAGGTAATAAAAGCTGTGAGCAGCAGTTGCACAATAAAGATTTAGCATGGGGATCTCACCTCCGTCTTGTGCGTCTTACTGAGGGAAATAGTTCCGCAAGTTAAAACGGCGTCTCCCCGGAGTGTAAGTACGTGGACTGTGTCGGTCTGTTAACAGTGTTCTATAGATAGATAGTGATTTGGCCAGTCATTTGAAGCGTGACGCTGGGACGGCTTAGCAGTCTCCTGCGTCCTGTAGGAAGCAGACTCTTGGCTCTTTGGAAGCGGTACGCAAATGTACGTAAAGCCAGTGTAGGCGGCTGCTGCTGCAACACCTTTAGAAAATACTGTATGCGACGCTACAGGCATGCCATACAAGGGTGCTTTCGGCACAGTGCAATGCGTTGGAAGCATCCAACTCCTGTTGGAGCACTTCATCAAGGGCTGTGTGATAAGGCCCCGTTGATAATCCCTTTTCTGCCGAGGAGGGACGTGGTAGGAGAAAACAATTGGTCTGAATGGCAGCTGTGGTGCTTCCATAGCACGGTGGAATATCTCTCTTGGTCCATTTGGGTCAGCTGTCCTGGCTGTGTCCCCTGCCAGCCTCTTGCCCACCCCCAGCTTACTGGACTGTGGGGGTGGGGGTGGCTGGAGAGACAGCCTCCGTGCTGTGGGAGCACTGCTCGGCAGTAGCCAGAACACTGGTGTGTTATCAACACCCTTCCAGCTACAGCTACAAAGCACAGCACTATGAGGGCTGCTGTGGGGAAAGTTACCTTCCATCCCAGCCAGACCCAAACCAAAGCTACGTCGCAGGGAGACAGCAAACTTCATCTTTCTTTAACAGCTATTAAAAAAGGGAGACGGGCATGGGAAAGCAGGGCCATCCTTCGTTGCCCTTGAACGCTGCGTCCGACCTTTTGTGGGAAAGCCTCCGTCCTCTTCTTTGTAGCCGCCCTTTAAGTACTGGCAGACTGTGATGAGGTTCCCTCCCCCGCGAGCCTTCTCTTCTGCAAGGGAGAAGAGACCCGACTCCTTCAGCCTTTCCTCCTAGGGCAGGTTCTCCAGCCCTTTGGTCATCTTTGCGGCCCTCCTTGGGACCTTCCCCAGTCGGTCTGCGTCTCTTTTTTGAATTGTGGGGACCAGAACTGGACACGGCGCTCCAGGTGTGGCCTGCGGGGGTAGCCTGTGTGAGAAGAGGCCAGGGTCTGCCCTGTGCTGGACGCAGCTGGTGCCAGCCAGCTAGGCACTGGACTTGCCGCAGGCCAAAGCTGAGCGGCTCAGCGAAGCCGGGGGCGCCCCTGTGAAAACCTATTGAAGAAAGGGCAAAGCGCTGTCCGGGGCAGGTATTTCCCTGCTGCCTGTGGGTCCGGCCGGTGGATGTTTCCTGAAGGAACTTTTTCATCCTATTTTCTCCCCCTGTCCTGTTGAGGAGGGGCAGTGAGAGAGCGGCTGGGCGGGCCCCTGACAGCTGGCCGAGGTCAATCCATCACAAAGCCTAAAGGGCAGATTCCTCCATGTAGAAGTGTTGAAGGGGGTTGGTGCTTTAAGGAACGATAGTGACTGGGGTTTTGGAGACAGGAAAGTCGGGAAATCGCTGGGGATCCAGTTGCTTCGAGGGGGGGAAATTCCAAGAGAAAAAGCCTTCTTTCTGAGCAATAAGAGGCTCTTGTGAGCAGAGGGCTCTAGTCTCCCTTTGTTCTCGCTTGGTAATGAAAGAGACAAGGCACCGGAACTCCTGCGTGCGAAGGGATGAAAATGTGCGGAGCCTGTTGGATGCTCTTTGTGTGCGCGTGTTGGAAACCCAGGAACAGCTATAAGGAGGTGGGTGTGAGCTTGGTTAACTTGGCCAAGCCAACCACGCAAAGCTGACCCAACCTCCCGCCCGCATCAGAACCAGTGCCACCAGAAAAGCACGTAAGGTGTTAGCAATTGGAGATCCCCTACTGAGAGGCACCGACGCACCCGTTTGCCGTCCAGGCGATTTCTCTCGAGAAGTCTGCTGCCTACCAGGGGCTCGCATCCGTGGCGTCGCCGAGGGGCTGCCGAGCCTGGTGATCCCTGCAGATTATCATGCGCTCCTACTATTCCGCGTAGGGTCTGACGAGGCAGCTTAGAACCCTCCAAAGAGACTTTATGTCCCTCGGAGCAATGTTAAAAGGATCAGGAGCACAGGTGGTGGTCTCCTCTCTCCTCCCAGTCAGAGGGAGGGGTCCAGGAAGGAGGAGACGAATTGAACAGGTGAATGCCTGGCTGCGTAGCTGGTGCCATACTCGAGGTTTTGGCTTCTGTGATCACGGGTGTACCTTTGAGAAGCCGGGTCTGTTGGGAGCTGATGGGATTCGCCTGACCAAGCGGGGCAAGAGGGTCTTTGCCAACAAGCTGGCCGGACTTACAAGGAGGGCTTTAAACTAGGCTCAGCGGGGGAAGGGGATGGAGTTCTGAGCAACAGAGAAGAGCCAGGGGCTGCTGATGCGTTAGGAACCAACAGGGGAACCCCTGAGAAATGCCGCAAAGGACTTGGGGCTTGATCCTCCAGAAAGGCGACACGGTCGGCAGCCCAACTGAAGTGCCTCTATACCACTGCGCGCAGCACAGGTAACAAACAGGAGGAGTTGGAAGCCCCTGTGCAGAAGGAGCAGAAGGGAGCTGGCAGCTCTTTCAGGACGTTTTTTCTTCGAGCACAAGAGCTCTCGATTCCCACGCGTAAGAAATGGGAAAATAGAAATTCGTCTACCTAGACTTTAGTAAAGCCTTTGACACCGTTTCCCACAGCGTTCTCCTGGAGAAACTGGCTGCTCATGGCTTGGACGGGCGTACTCTTTGCTGGGTAAAGAACTGGCTGGAGGGCCGGGCCCAGAGAGTTGTGGTGAATGGAGTTAAATCCAGTTGGCGGCCGGTCACAAGTGGTGTTCCCCAGGGCTCAGTACCGGGGCCGGTTCTGTTTAATATCTTTCTCAACGACCTGGACGAGGGGATCGAGTGCACCCTCACTCAGTAAGTTTGCAGCCGACACCAAGTTGGGCGGGAGCGTCGATCTGCTTGAGGGTAGGATGGCTCTACAGAGGGATCTGGACAGGCTGGATCGATGGGCCGAGGCCGATGGTATGAGGTTCAACAAGGCCAAGTGCCGGGTCCTGCACTTGGGTCACAACAACCCCGTGCAACGCTACAGGCTTGGGGAAGAGTGGCTGGAAAGCTGCCCGGCAGAAAAGAGCCTGGGGGTATTGGTAGACAGCCGTCTGAATGTGAGCCAGCAGTGTGCCCAGGTGGCCAAGGCGGCCAACAGCATCCTGGCCTGTATCAGGAATAGCGTGGCGAGCAGGACTGGGGAAGCGACTGTCCCCCTGTACTCAGCACCGCTGAGGCCGCACCTCGAATACTGTGTTCAGTTTTGGGCCTCTCACTACAAGAAAGACACGGAGGTGCTGGAGCGTGTCCGGAGAAGGGCAACGGAGCTGGTGAGGAGTCTGGAGCACAAGGCTTATGAGGAGCGGCTGAGGGAACTGGGGTGGCTTAGCCTGGAGTAAAGGAGGCTGAGGGGAGACCTTATCGCTCTCTACAACTACCGGAAAGGAGGTTGTAGCGAGGCGGGGGTTGGTCTCTTCTCCCAAGTAACAGGCGATAGGACGAGAGGAAACGGCCTCGAGTTGCGCCAGGGGAGGTTTAGGACGGATATTAGGAAAAATTTCTTCGCGGAAAGGGTTATCGAACGTTGGACCAGGCTGCCCAGGGAAGTGGTTGAATCACCATCCCTGGAGGTATTTAAAAGACGGGTAGACGCGGCGCTTAGGGACGTGGTTTGGTGGCGGTTTTGGCAGCGTTAGGTTAATGGTTGGACTCGATGATCTTAAAGGTCCCTTCCGACCTAGACGATTCTATGAAATCAGGCAAGGAAGGCAGGAGCCCAGCATGGCTGAGTAAGGACCTTCTGGTCGAGCTGAAGCGCAAGGAGGAAATGCGTAGGCGGTGGAAGCAGAGACACGCATCCTGGGAAGAATATAGGGATGGGGTCGGGAAAGCTAAGGCACAGCTGGAGCTGAATTTGGCAAGGGATGTGAAGAAGAATCATAAGAAGGGCTTCTACAGGTGCGTTGGTCAGAAAAGGAAGACTAAAGAAAACGCACCCCACCCCCACCCCCCTCCGATAGGTAAGACAGGAGAGCTAGCGCCAACCGACATGGAGAAGGCCGAGGCACTCAAGGATTTTTCTCCTCCGTTGTCGCCGGCAATCACCTTTCCCGCATCTCTCAAGTCCCTGAACCTCAAGGCAGGGACTGGGGGAACAAAGTCCCTCCCATCGTAGGAAAGGATCCGGTTCGAGACCACCTGAGGAACCTGAACATACGCAAGTCCTGCACTGGGGAGGAACAACCCCATGCACCAGTAGATGCTGGAGGCCGACTGGCTGGAGAGCAGCTTTGCTGACGTGGGGGGCTCCTGGTGGACATCAAGTTGAACGTGAGCCGACAACGTGCCCTTGCCGCAAAGGCGGCTAAGGATATCCTTAGCCCGCTACAGAGGAAAGCAGGGTTTATACATGTTACAATACAGTTGTGTAGACCAATCAAATTGCTCACTATCCCCGGGGGTGCAGGGCACCAGAGACCACCCTTGGGCAGCTTTGGGGGCACTGCCTGTTTTTCTACGAGCCTCCTACCCAGCTTAGCGCAAATCCTATCTCGATCTGCGCCCCCCCCCCACACCCACACCCACACAGCCCTCGAGCCACCAGTGCTGAAGACACGCTTTGTATTGTATTTTCTCCCAGGAGGCGCGCAGCTTAGAAACGTCTGCAATCCAAGCGGGGCTTGCAGGGAACAATTGAGAGCAACTTCTGTCGGTTCTGGGGAGTGTTCTGAAAAGTTAAGGCCTGCCCTGCCCTGGCAAAAGCAGTCCTTTGACTGGAGGGAGCAGCACCAAAAAGCCACAAGCACGTTTGGGGTGGAGTTGACGCGGTAATAAATAACAGTCAATAGTACTTGTAGCTACAACAGCCTCTTCTGAGACCTCGTCGCCCGCCCACAGGGTCGCAGCACTACACGGCACGGATCCCTCCGCGGACTGGCCCAACGTCTTCTCCCTCCGCCCCCAGGTCGGATCCCTCCGCGCCCCGAGGGCACGCAAACTCCCTGAGCCCCGCTAAGCACCAGGTCGACGAGGGCGGACCCGCCGGGGGGCCGGGGACAAGCGAAAACGACAGACGAGACAGCCAATCGAGACGCGGGATCGGCCGGCGGCCATCTGGCGGCCCAATGGGCGCCGCGGAGGGCCTGGCCGAGTGGAGGAAGCGCGGGGGCGACAAGGGGCGTTGTCGTGGCCGACGAGCTTATTGGGGCGCGGGCCGCCCGGCCTGGTGCCGCCGCCACCCGCAGTGTTTTCGGGAAGATCATCGGCAAGGCGCTTCCCCGCCAACGTCGCCTACGAGGACGAGGAGGTAGCCGCGGCTTTGCTCTGAGCGCGGTTCCTCCTCCCTCCCCCCGTCCCCCCCTCCCCCCGCGCTCGCAGGCACCCTGAGCCGAGGACCCGTTGCGCGGTGCCCGGGAGCGCGGCAGGGCGGGTGGCGGCCTTGCTGCGGGCGGGCGGGCGGGCGGGCGGTGGAGGGACGGGGCCTCTCTGGGTTGTGGCGCTCTCTACTGCGCGATCCCTATAACATCGCGCTTCTTCGGTGCGGCCCCCCCGCCCCCGGCTGCCGCGGCGCGTACTGGGTTGCTGGTGCTGGCCGGCTCGCCTCGGTTCCCAGCCCCGCCGTGTCGCGTGCGCGCGTGCGTAGAGGAGGGCCTCTGACGGTAAGGCACTTGGTGGCAGCCGCAGACGTTTGCCGCGTGATATCCCTTTGGCACTGCAAGTCGTGCAAAGTTTGCTGCCGAGGGATGCGAGTGGTCCTACCTCGTGTAGGACGACAGTCTTGAAACCTTAGATTAAGCGCACGCAGTCAGTCTCCTCGGGGATTCCAGGCGTATGTATGTAAACGGTGAACGTCTGAGTGGTGACCGTAATGAGTTAGTTCTGCGTAGGAGAAAGGCAGGTCTTGATGTGCCTCCTAATAGCACTGTAGAGATTTCACAGCTCTGCTGTGCTAGGCTTTGGTTCTGCGCCCCCAAACTGGATTGTTACAGCTTTTCTTATTTTTCTTTACCAAAAAAGTAAATCCAGGAACTCGTCATCCTTAGGAAACGATCGACCCGAATTAAAACGTACTGGAGGTCGCTAGTCTGAAGTACTGGCCCGCCTCCTTGCCCCCATCACCTTGCATGCCGAATCCCACTTCTGGAGGGGGCTCTGTAAAGACGTTGTATTTTTTTGTACAGAAAGCATTAATATCGCGTAAGAAAAATCAACGTTTCGGCTTGCGTTTGGGGTATCCGGTAGTCTGCTTCTGTAGGAGTTCGGTGGGGCATATTGATTTGCTTAAGCTATTATTACCTTTCTCTGAAGCCAATGACGTTTTAACTGTTTACTCTTCCTCCAGCGCCTTGCGTTCCGTGATCTTTCACCCCAAGCTCCGACGCTTTTCCTAGCCATGCCTAAGGAGGCAATTATGAGGTTAAGCGAAGCAGAAGATCCTGGTGAATGTGTAAGTACTGTGGAAGCTTTCTGTACGCTAAACTGTACCTGTCGTTAGTTCCTAATTTAGTAGACTCTTTCCCATCCCCCCTTTTCCCCTTGATAGGGCACGGTAGGCTGGTTTGGGTTTTCTGGCGCTATAATCTTTTCTCTCTGGCTTGTAATGGAGCTGAGCTTTTTGACCGAAAGTAGCGATATAAAGCAATGCTCATCCCTGGGTACGTACTCCTGGTGCAAAATGCAGTGTTGTTTTGGAGCGCAGGGTGATGCCTACTGTCACGGTTTAGAGCAAGAGGAGGAGTAGTACTTCTTCTAATACGGAGAAGAGGGCTTGGGGTTTTTGGCAGGTCGGGGGTGAGGAAGGGCAAAGCTGGTCGAGAGGTGCTGGATGCTTCGCTTTTGGCTATAAAAGTCAAGTTCAGAGACTTTGTAAACCCACGCAAAAGGCAGCCTGAAGCTTATTTTCCACCCGAGTTGCGTATGTTGCCTGAAGAGATAATGGGGGGCTTTAACCCGGAGACAAACTTAGCTTCTGTGGCTGTTTTGTAGTCCGTTACTGTCTAGCTTGAAAACAATTGCGTAGCCCTTTTTCTTTCCCCCCCCCTACAGTGTGCGTAATCGGTCTTTGTAGCTTTGCTTGGAAAATGCCGGTTGCAGGCGGACAGACAGTAATTTGAAGCGCAGTGGTTGAATTGCTAGGAGTTGGCTAACTGGTTTCTCTGGGTGCTTCTCTGCTCTCATTCCTCCCCTCCCTGCCCTCTCCCCTTTTTGTGTGTGGCTTTTTATTTTACTTATTTATGGTTTTGTACTTCCTTCTCCAGCTTCTTGGGCATTTAATGATTGTTGGCAAGCAGCGTGCTGCTCACCTGGGCCTGACCGATGGATTCCGGATGGTTGCGGATGAAGGGCCCGAGGGTGGGCAGCCTGTCTGTCACGTACATCTACGTATTCTGGGTGGCCGTCAGTTGGGCTGGCCGCCTGGCTGAGATTTTTGCACCGCAAGAGCTGCTGCACGTGTACAAATCGCCGCTGAATGGATTTCGTCTGTTGCCCGTCGATCTAGGCACTGTTGATGTCGAATGTTTTGTGCCGCGTGTCTGTGGAAGGTAATAAAAGCTGTGAGCAGCAGTTGCACAATAAAGATTTAGCATGGGGATCTCACCTCCGTCTTGTGCGTCTTACTGAGGGAAATAGTTCCGCAAGTTAAAACGGCGTCTCCCCGGAGTGTAAGTACGTGGACTGTGTCGGTCTGTTAACAGTGTTCTATAGATAGATAGTGATTTGGCCAGTCATTTGAAGCGTGACGCTGGGACGGCTTAGCAGTCTCCTGCGTCCTGTAGGAAGCAGACTCTTGGCTCTTTGGAAGCGGTACGCAAATGTACGTAAAGCCAGTGTAGGCGGCTGCTGCTGCAACACCTTTAGAAAATACTGTATGCGACGCTACAGGCATGCCATACAAGGGTGCTTTCGGCACAGTGCAATGCGTTGGAAGCATCCAACTCCTGTTGGAGCACTTCATCAAGGGCTGTGTGATAAGGCCCCGTTGATAATCCCTTTTCTGCCGAGGAGGGACGTGGTAGGAGAAAACAATTGGTCTGAATGGCAGCTGTGGTGCTTCCATAGCACGGTGGAATATCTCTCTTGGTCCATTTGGGTCAGCTGTCCTGGCTGTGTCCCCTGCCAGCCTCTTGCCCACCCCCAGCTTACTGGACTGTGGGGGTGGGGGTGGCTGGAGAGACAGCCTCCGTGCTGTGGGAGCACTGCTCGGCAGTAGCCAGAACACTGGTGTGTTATCAACACCCTTCCAGCTACAGCTACGAAGCACAGCACTATGAGGGCTGCTGTGGGGAAAGTTACCTTCCATCCCAGCCAGACCCAAACCAAAGCTACGTCGCAGGGAGACAGCAAACTTCATCTTTCTTTAACAGCTATTAAAAAAGGGAGACGGGCATGGGAAAGTGAGGAGAAATAACTGGACTCCAGACGATCCAATGTGAATCAACAGAAGCCGTTTATTAAGCACAGATCATCATCTTCTATACCCTGTGTTGTAGCTGTACATGCCACTCGCTTATTTCTGATTAGCTAGTTACACTGTCCACGCGCTGTCCATGCAGTTCATTCACACATCAGATTGGTTACAAGAATTCACATAGTAAATTGCTTAGTCATTAGCACAACATGTTTTCTACTTTCTCAGTTCTCATTTTCCCCATGTACTAATTCCATCTTCTACCACCTGTTTTGCCCTTAATCTAATCTCTCATAGTAGGGAGGCTGGCTCACGTGACCATTTTCTCTCAGACACATTCCTACAGGAAAGCAGGGCCATCCTTCGTTGCCCTTGAACACTGCGTCCGACCTTTTGTGGGAAAGCCTCCGTCCTCTTCTTTGTAGCCGCCCTTTAAGTACTGGCAGACTGCGATGAGGTTCCCTCCCCCGCGAGCCTTCTCTTCTGCAAGGGAGAAGAGACCCGACTCCTTCAGCCTTTCCTCCTAGGGCAGGTTCTCCAGCCCTTTGGTCATCTTTGCGGCCCTCCTTGGGACCTTCCCCAGTCGGTCTGCGTCTCTTTTTTTGAATTGTGGGGACCAGAACTGGACACGGCGCTCCAGGTGTGGCCTGCGGGGGTAGCCTGTGTGAGAAGAGGCCAGGGTCTGCCCTGTGCTGGACGCAGCTGGTGCCAGCCAGCTAGGCACTGGACTTGCCGCAGGCCAAAGCTGAGCGGCTCAGCGAAGCCGGGGGCGCCCCTGTGAAAACCTATTGAAGAAAGGGCAAAGCGCTGTCCGGGGCAGGTATTTCCCTGCTGCCTGTGGGTCCGGCCGGTGGATGTTTCCTGAAGGAACTTTTTCATCCTATTTTCTCCCCCTGTCCTGTTGAGGAGGGGCAGTGAGAGAGCGGCTGGGCGGGCCCCTGACAGCCGGCCGAGGTCAATCCATCACAAAGCCTAAAGGGCAGATTCCTCCATGTAGAAGTGTTGAAGGGGGTTGGTGCTTTAAGGAACGATAGTGACTGGGGTTTTGGAGACAGGAAAGTCAGGAAATCGCTGGGGATCCAGTTGCTTCGAGGGGGGGAAATTCCAAGAGAAAAAGCCTTCTTTCTGAGCAATAAGAGGCTCTTGTGAGCAGAGGGCTCTAGTCTCCCTTTGTTCTCGCTTGGTAATGAAAGAGACAAGGCACCGGAACTCCTGCGTGCGAAGGGATGAAAATGTGCGGAGCCTGTTGGATGCTCTTTGTGTGCGCGTGTTGGAAACCCAGGAACAGCTATAAGGAGGTGGGTGTGAGCTTGGTTAACTTGGCCAAGCCAACCACGCAAAGCTGACCCAACCTCCCGCCCGCATCAGAACCAGTGCCACCAGAAAAGCACGTAAGGTGTTAGCAATTGGAGATCCCCTACTGAGAGGCACCGACGCACCCGTTTGCCGTCCAGGCGATTTCTCTCGAGAAGTCTGCTGCCTACCAGGGGCTCGCATCCGTGGCGTCGCCGAGGGGCTGCCGAGCCTGGTGATCCCTGCAGATTATCATGCGCTCCTACTATTCCGCGTAGGGTCTGACGAGGCAACTTAGAACCCTCCAAAGAGACTTTATGTCCCTCGGAGCAATGTTAAAAGGATCAGGAGCACAGGTGGTGGTCTCCTCTCTCCTCCCAGTCAGAGGGAGGGGTCCAGGAAGGAGGAGACGAATTGAACAGGTGAATGCCTGGCTGCGTAGCTGGTGCCATACTCGAGGTTTTGGCTTCTGTGATCACGGGTGTACCTTTGAGAAGCCGGGTCTGTTGGGAGCTGATGGGATTCGCCTGACCAAGCGGGGCAAGAGGGTCTTTGCCAACAAGCTGGCCGGACTTACAAGGAGGGCTTTAAACTAGGCTCAGCGGGGGAAGGGGATGGAGTTCTGAGCAACAGAGAAGAGCCAGGGGCTGCTGATGCGTTAGGAACCAACAGGGGAACCCCTGAGAAATGCCGCAAAGGACTTGGGGCTTGATCCTCCAGAAAGGCGACACGGTCGGCAGCCCAACTGAAGTGCCTCTATACCACTGCGCGCAGCACAGGTAACAAACAGGAGGAGTTGGAAGCCCCTGTGCAGAAGGAGCAGAAGGGAGCTGGCAGCTCTTTCAGGACGTTTTTTCTTCGAGCACAAGAGCTCTCGATTCCCACGCGTAAGAAATGGGAAAATAGAAATTCGTCTACCTAGACTTTAGTAAAGCCTTTGACACCGTTTCCCACAGCGTTCTCCTGGAGAAACTGGCTGCTCATGGCTTGGACGGGCGTACTCTTTGCTGGGTAAAGAACTGGCTGGAGGGCCGGGCCCAGAGAGTTGTGGTGAATGGAGTTAAATCCAGTTGGCGGCCGGTCACAAGTGGTGTTCCCCAGGGCTCAGTACCGGGGCCGGTTCTGTTTAATATCTTTCTCAACGACCTGGACGAGGGGATCGAGTGCACCCTCACTCAGTAAGTTTGCAGCCGACACCAAGTTGGGCGGGAGCGTCGATCTGCTTGAGGGTAGGATGGCTCTATAGAGGGATCTGGACAGGCTGGATCGATGGGCCGAGGCCGATGGTATGAGGTTCAACAAGGCCAAGTGCCGGGTCCTGCACTTGGGTCACAACAACCCCGTGCAACGCTACAGGCTTGGGGAAGAGTGGCTGGAAAGCTGCCCGGCAGAAAAGAGCCTGGGGGTATTGGTAGACAGCCGTCTGAATGTGAGCCAGCAGTGTGCCCAGGTGGCCAAGGCGGCCAACAGCATCCTGGCCTGTATCAGGAATAGCGTGGCGAGCAGGACTGGGGAAGCGACTGTCCCCCTGTACTCAGCACCGCTGAGGCCGCACCTCGAATACTGTGTTCAGTTTTGGGCCTCTCACTACAAGAAAGACACGGAGGTGCTGGAGCGTGTCCGGAGAAGGGCAACGGAGCTGGTGAGGAGTCTGGAGCACAAGGCTTATGAGGAGCGGCTGAGGGAACTGGGGTGGCTTAGCCTGGAGTAAAGGAGGCTGAGGGGAGACCTTATCGCTCTCTACAACTACCGGAAAGGAGGTTGTAGCGAGGCGGGGGTTGGTCTCTTCTCCCAAGTAACAGGCGATAGGACGAGAGGAAACGGCCTCGAGTTGCGCCAGGGGAGGTTTAGGACGGATATTAGGAAAAATTTCTTCGCGGAAAGGGTTATCGAACGTTGGACCAGGCTGCCCAGGGAAGTGGTTGAATCACCATCCCTGGAGGTATTTAAAAGACGGGTAGACGCGGCGCTTAGGGACGTGGTTTGGTGGCGGTTTTGGCAGCGTTAGGTTAATGGTTGGACTCGATGATCTTAAAGGTCCCTTCCGACCTAGACGATTCTATGAAATCAGGCAAGGAAGGCAGGAGCCCAGCATGGCTGAGTAAGGACCTTCTGGTCGAGCTGAAGCGCAAGGAGGAAATGCGTAGGCGGTGGAAGCAGAGACACGCATCCTGGGAAGAATATAGGGATGGGGTCGGGAAAGCTAAGGCACAGCTGGAGCTGAATTTGGCAAGGGATGTGAAGAAGAATCATAAGAAGGGCTTCTACAGGTGCGTTGGTCAGAAAAGGAAGACTAAAGAAAACGCACCCCACCCCCACCCCCCTCCGATAGGTAAGACAGGAGAGCTAGCGCCAACCGACATGGAGAAGGCCGAGGCACTCAAGGATTTTTCTCCTCCGTTGTCGCCGGCAATCACCGTTCCCGCATCTCTCAAGTCCCTGAACCTCAAGGCAGGGACTGGGGGAACAAAGTCCCTCCCATCGTAGGAAAGGATCCGGTTCGAGACCACCTGAGGAACCTGAACATACGCAAGTCCTGCACTGGGGAGGAACAACCCCATGCACCAGTAGATGCTGGAGGCCGACTGGCTGGAGAGCAGCTTTGCTGACGTGGGGGGCTCCTGGTGGACATCAAGTTGAACGTGAGCCGACAACGTGCCCTTGCCGCAAAGGCGGCTAAGGATATCCTTAGCCCGCTACAGAGGAAAGCAGGGTTTATACATGTTACAATACAGTTGTGTAGACCAATCAAATTGCTCACTATCCCCGGGGGTGCAGGGCACCAGAGACCACCCTTGGGCAGCTTTGGGGGCACTGCCTGTTTTTCTACGAGCCTCCTACCCAGCTTAGCGCAAATCCTATCTCGATCTGCGCCCCCCCCCCACACCCACACCCACACAGCCCTCGAGCCACCAGTGCTGAAGACACGCTTTGTATTGTATTTTCTCCCAGGAGGCGCGCAGCTTAGAAACGTCTGCAATCCAAGCGGGGCTTGCAGGGAACAATTGAGAGCAACTTCTGTCGGTTCTGGGGAGTGTTCTGAAAAGTTAAGGCCTGCCCTGCCCTGGCAAAAGCAGTCCTTTGACTGGAGGGAGCAGCACCAAAAAGCCACAAGCACGTTTGGGGTGGAGTTGACGCGGTAATAAATAACAGTCAATAGTACTTGTAGCTACAACAGCCTCTTCTGAGACCTCGTCGCCCGCCCACAGGGTCGCAGCACTACACGGCACGGATCCCTCCGCGGACTGGCCCAACGTCTTCTCCCTCCGCCCCCAGGTCGGATCCCTCCGCGCCCCGAGGGCACGCAAACTCCCTGAGCCCCGCTAAGCACCAGGTCGACGAGGGCGGACCCGCCGGGGGGCCGGGGACAAGCGAAAACGACAGACGAGACAGCCAATCGAGACGCGGGATCGGCCGGCGGCCATCTGGCGGCCCAATGGGCGCCGCGGAGGGCCTGGCCGAGTGGAGGAAGCGCGGGGGCGACAAGGGGCGTTGTCGTGGCCGACGAGCTTATTGGGGCGCGGGCCGCCCGGCCTGGTGCCGCCGCCACCCGCAGTGTTTTCGGGAAGATCATCGGCAAGGCGCTTCCCCGCCAACGTCGCCTACGAGGACGAGGAGGTAGCCGCGGCTTTGCTCTGAGCGCGGTTCCTCCTCCCTCCCCCCGTCCCCCCCCTCCCCCCGCGCTCGCAGGCACCCTGAGCCGAGGACCCGTTGCGCGGTGCCCGGGAGCGCGGCAGGGCGGGTGGCGGCCTTGCTGCGGGCGGGCGGGCGGTGGAGGGACGGGGCCTCTCTGGGTTGTGGCGCTCTCTACTGCGCGATCCCTATAACATCGCGCTTCTTCGGTGCGGCCCCCCCGCCCCCGGCTGCCGCGGCGCGTACTGGGTTGCTGGTGCTGGCCGGCTCGCCTCGGTTCCCAGCCCCGCCGTGTCGCGTGCGCGCGTGCGTAGAGGAGGGCCTCTGACGGTAAGGCACTTGGTGGCAGCCGCAGACGTTTGCCGCGTGATATCCCTTTGGCACTGCAAGTCGTGCAAAGTTTGCTGCCGAGGGATGCGAGTGGTCCTACCTCGTGTAGGACGACAGTCTTGAAACCTTAGATTAAGCGCACGCAGTCGGTCTCCTCGGGGATTCCAGGCGTATGTATGTAAACGGTGAACGTCTGAGTGGTGACCGTAATGAGTTAGTTCTGCGTAGGAGAAAGGCAGGTCTTGATGTGCCTCCTAATAGCACTGTAGAGATTTCACAGCTCTGCTGTGCTAGGCTTTGGTTCTGCGCCCCCAAACTGGATTGTTACAGCTTTTCTTATTTTTCTTTACCAAAAAAGTAAATCCAGGAACTCGTCATCCTTAGGAAACGATCGACCCGAATTAAAACGTACTGGAGGTCGCTAGTCTGAAGTACTGGCCCGCCTCCTTGCCCCCATCACCTTGCATGCCGAATCCCACTTCTGGAGGGGGCTCTGTAAAGACGTTGTATTTTTTTGTACAGAAAGCATTAATATCGCGTAAGAAAAATCAACGTTTCGGCTTGCGTTTGGGGTATCCGGTAGTCTGCTTCTGTAGGAGTTCGGTGGGGCATATTGATTTGCTTAAGCTATTATTACCTTTCTCTGAAGCCAATGACGTTTTAACTGTTTACTCTTCCTCCAGCGCCTTGCGTTCCGTGATCTTTCACCCCAAGCTCCGACGCTTTTCCTAGCCATGCCTAAGGAGGCAATTATGAGGTTAAGCGAAGCAGAAGATCCTGGTGAATGTGTAAGTACTGTGGAAGCTTTCTGTACGCTAAACTGTACCTGTCGTTAGTTCCTAATTTAGTAGACTCTTTCCCATCCCCCCTTTTCCCCTTGATAGGGCACGGTAGGCTGGTTTGGGTTTTCTGGCGCTATAATCTTTTCTCTCTGGCTTGTAATGGAGCTGAGCTTTTTGACCGAAAGTAGCGATATAAAGCAATGCTCATCCCTGGGTACGTACTCCTGGTGCAAAATGCAGTGTTGTTTTGGAGCGCAGGGTGATGCCTACTGTCACGGTTTAGAGCAAGAGGAGGAGTAGTACTTCTTCTAATACGGAGAAGAGGGCTTGGGGTTTTTGGCAGGTCGGGGGTGAGGAAGGGCAAAGCTGGTCGAGAGGTGCTGGATGCTTCGCTTTTGGCTATAAAAGTCAAGTTCAGAGACTTTGTAAACCCACGCAAAAGGCAGCCTGAAGCTTATTTTCCACCCGAGTTGCGTATGTTGCCTGAAGAGATAACGGGGGGCTTTAACCCGGAGACAAACTTAGCTTCTGTGGCTGTTTTGTAGTCCGTTACTGTCTAGCTTGAAAACAATTGCGTAGCCCTTTTTCTTTCCCCCCCCCTACAGTGTGCGTAATCGGTCTTTGTAGCTTTGCTTGGAAAATGCCGGTTGCAGGCGGACAGACAGTAATTTGAAGCGCAGTGGTTGAATTGCTAGGAGTTGGCTAACTGGTTTCTCTGGGTGCTTCTCTGCTCTCATTCCTCCCCTCCCTGCCCTCTCCCCTTTTTGTGTGTGGCTTTTTATTTTACTTATTTATGGTTTTGTACTTCCTTCTCCAGCTTCTTGGGCATTTAATGATTGTTGGCAAGCAGCGTGCTGCTCACCTGGGCCTGACCGATGGATTCCGGATGGTTGCGGATGAAGGGCCCGAGGGTGGGCAGCCTGTCTGTCACGTACATCTACGTATTCTGGGTGGCCGTCAGTTGGGCTGGCCGCCTGGCTGAGATTTTTGCACCGCAAGAGCTGCTGCACGTGTACAAATCGCCGCTGAATGGATTTCGTCTGTTGCCCGTCGATCTAGGCACTGTTGATGTCGAATGTTTTGTGCCGCGTGTCTGTGGAAGGTAATAAAAGCTGTGAGCAGCAGTTGCACAATAAAGATTTAGCATGGGGATCTCACCTCCGTCTTGTGCGTCTTACTGAGGGAAATAGTTCCGCAAGTTAAAACGGCGTCTCCCCGGAGTGTAAGTACGTGGACTGTGTCGGTCTGTTAACAGTGTTCTATAGATAGATAGTGATTTGGCCAGTCATTTGAAGCGTGACGCTGGGACGGCTTAGCAGTCTCCTGCGTCCTGTAGGAAGCAGACTCTTGGCTCTTTGGAAGCGGTACGCAAATGTACGTAAAGCCAGTGTAGGCGGCTGCTGCTGCAACACCTTTAGAAAATACTGTATGCGACGCTACAGGCATGCCATACAAGGGTGCTTTCGGCACAGTGCAATGCGTTGGAAGCATCCAACTCCTGTTGGAGCACTTCATCAAGGGCTGTGTGATAAGGCCCCGTTGATAATCCCTTTTCTGCCGAGGAGGGACGTGGTAGGAGAAAACAATTGGTCTGAATGGCAGCTGTGGTGCTTCCATAGCACGGTGGAATATCTCTCTTGGTCCATTTGGGTCAGCTGTCCTGGCTGTGTCCCCTGCCAGCCTCTTGCCCACCCCCAGCTTACTGGACTGTGGGGGTGGGGGTGGCTGGAGAGACAGCCTCCGTGCTGTGGGAGCACTGCTCGGCAGTAGCCAGAACACTGGTGTGTTATCAACACCCTTCCAGCTACAGCTACGAAGCACAGCACTATGAGGGCTGCTGTGGGGAAAGTTACCTTCCATCCCAGCCAGACCCAAACCAAAGCTACGTCGCAGGGAGACAGCAAACTTCATCTTTCTTTAACAGCTATTAAAAAAGGGAGACGGGCATGGGAAAGCAGGGCCATCCTTCGTTGCCCTTGAACGCTGCGTCCGACCTTTTGTGGGAAAGCCTCCGTCCTCTTCCTTGTAGCCGCCCTTTAAGTACTGGCAGACTGCGATGAGGTTCCCTCCCCCGCGAGCCTTCTCTTCTGCAAGGGAGAAGAGACCCGACTCCTTCAGCCTTTCCTCCTAGGGCAGGTTCTCCAGCCCTTTGGTCATCTTTGCGGCCCTCCTTGGGACCTTCCCCAGTCGGTCTGCGTCTCTTTTTTTGAATTGTGGGGACCAGAACTGGACACGGCGCTCCAGGTGTGGCCTGCGGGGGTAGCCTGTGTGAGAAGAGGCCAGGGTCTGCCCTGTGCTGGACGCAGCTGGTGCCAGCCAGCTAGGCACTGGACTTGCCGCAGGCCAAAGCTGAGCGGCTCAGCGAAGCCGGGGGCGCCCCTGTGAAAACCTATTGGAGAAAGGGCAAAGCGCTGTCCGGGGCAGGTATTTCCCTGCTGCCTGTGGGTCCGGCCGGTGGATGTTTCCTGAAGGAACTTTTTCATCCTATTTTCTCCCCCTGTCCTGTTGAGGAGGGGCAGTGAGAGAGCGGCTGGGCGGGCCCCTGACAGCCGGCCGAGGTCAATCCATCACAAAGCCTAAAGGGCAGATTCCTCCATGTAGAAGTGTTGAAGGGGGTTGGTGCTTTAAGGAACGATAGTGACTGGGGTTTTGGAGACAGGAAAGTCGGGAAATCGCTGGGGATCCAGTTGCTTCGAGGGGGGGAAATTCCAAGAGAAAAAGCCTTCTTTCTGAGCAATAAGAGGCTCTTGTGAGCAGAGGGCTCTAGTCTCCCTTTGTTCTCGCTTGGTAATGAAAGAGACAAGGCACCGGAACTCCTGCGTGCGAAGGGATGAAAATGTGCGGAGCCTGTTGGATGCTCTTTGTGTGCGCGTGTTGGAAACCCAGGAACAGCTATAAGGAGGTGGGTGTGAGCTTGGTTAACTTGGCCAAGCCAACCACGCAAAGCTGACCCAACCTCCCGCCCGCATCAGAACCAGTGCCACCAGAAAAGCACGTAAGGTGTTAGCAATTGGAGATCCCCTACTGAGAGGCACCGACGCACCCGTTTGCCGTCCAGGCGATTTCTCTCGAGAAGTCTGCTGCCTACCAGGGGCTCGCATCCGTGGCGTCGCCGAGGGGCTGCCGAGCCTGGTGATCCCTGCAGATTATCATGCGCTCCTACTATTCCGCGTAGGGTCTGACGAGGCAGCTTAGAACCCTCCAAAGAGACTTTATGTCCCTCGGAGCAATGTTAAAAGGATCAGGAGCACAGGTGGTGGTCTCCTCTCTCCTCCCAGTCAGAGGGAGGGGTCCAGGAAGGAGGAGACGAATTGAACAGGTGAATGCCTGGCTGCGTAGCTGGTGCCATACTCGAGGTTTTGGCTTCTGTGATCACGGGTGTACCTTTGAGAAGCCGGGTCTGTTGGGAGCTGATGGGATTCGCCTGACCAAGCGGGGCAAGAGGGTCTTTGCCAACAAGCTGGCCGGACTTACAAGGAGGGCTTTAAACTAGGCTCAGCGGGGGAAGGGGATGGAGTTCTGAGCAACAGAGAAGAGCCAGGGGCTGCTGATGCGTTAGGAACCAACAGGGGAACCCCTGAGAAATGCCGCAAAGGACTTGGGGCTTGATCCTCCAGAAAGGCGACACGGTCGGCAGCCCAACTGAAGTGCCTCTATACCACTGCGCGCAGCACAGGTAACAAACAGGAGGAGTTGGAAGCCCCTGTGCAGAAGGAGCAGAAGGGAGCTGGCAGCTCTTTCAGGACGTTTTTTCTTCGAGCACAAGAGCTCTCGATTCCCACGCGTAAGAAATGGGAAAATAGAAATTCGTCTACCTAGACTTTAGTAAAGCCTTTGACACCGTTTCCCACAGCGTTCTCCTGGAGAAACTGGCTGCTCATGGCTTGGACGGGCGTACTCTTTGCTGGGTAAAGAACTGGCTGGAGGGCCGGGCCCAGAGAGTTGTGGTGAATGGAGTTAAATCCAGTTGGCGGCCGGTCACAAGTGGTGTTCCCCAGGGCTCAGTACCGGGGCCGGTTCTGTTTAATATCTTTCTCAACGACCTGGACGAGGGGATCGAGTGCACCCTCACTCAGTAAGTTTGCAGCCGACACCAAGTTGGGCGGGAGCGTCGATCTGCTTGAGGGTAGGATGGCTCTACAGAGGGATCTGGACAGGCTGGATCGATGGGCCGAGGCCGATGGTATGAGGTTCAACAAGGCCAAGTGCCGGGTCCTGCACTTGGGTCACAACAACCCCGTGCAACGCTACAGGCTTGGGGAAGAGTGGCTGGAAAGCTGCCCGGCAGAAAAGAGCCTGGGGGTATTGGTAGACAGCCGTCTGAATGTGAGCCAGCAGTGTGCCCAGGTGGCCAAGGCGGCCAACAACATCCTGGCCTGTATCAGGAATAGCGTGGCGAGCAGGACTGGGGAAGCGACTGTCCCCCTGTACTCAGCACCGCTGAGGCCGCACCTCGAATACTGTGTTCAGTTTTGGGCCTCTCACTACAAGAAAGACACGGAGGTGCTGGAGCGTGTCCGGAGAAGGGCAACGGAGCTGGTGAGGGGTCTGGAGCACAAGGCTTATGAGGAGCGGCTGAGGGAACTGGGGTGGCTTAGCCTGGAGTAAAGGAGGCTGAGGGGAGACCTTATCGCTCTCTACAACTACTGGAAAGGAGGTTGTAGCGAGGCGGGGGTTGGTCTCTTCTCCCAAGTAACAGGCGATAGGACGAGAGGAAACGGCCTCGAGTTGCGCCAGGGGAGGTTTAGGACGGATATTAGGAAAAATTTCTTCGCGGAAAGGGTTATCGAACGTTGGACCAGGCTGCCCAGGGAAGTGGTTGAATCACCATCCCTGGAGGTATTTAAAAGACGGGTAGACGCGGCGCTTAGGGACGTGGTTTGGTGGCGGTTTTGGCAGCGTTAGGTTAATGGTTGGACTCGATGATCTTAAAGGTCCCTTCCGACCTAGACGATTCTATGAAATCAGGCAAGGAAGGCAGGAGCCCAGCATGGCTGAGTAAGGACCTTCTGGTCGAGCTGAAGCGCAAGGAGGAAATGCGTAGGCGGTGGAAGCAGAGACACGCATCCTGGGAAGAATATAGGGATGGGGTCGGGAAAGCTAAGGCACAGCTGGAGCTGAATTTGGCAAGGGATGTGAAGAAGAATCATAAGAAGGGCTTCTACAGGTGCGTTGGTCAGAAAAGGAAGACTAAAGAAAACGCACCCCACCCCCACCCCCCTCCGATAGGTAAGACAGGAGAGCTAGCGCCAACCGACATGGAGAAGGCCGAGGCACTCAAGGATTTTTCTCCTCCGTTGTCGCCGGCAATCACCGTTCCCGCATCTCTCAAGTCCCTGAACCTCAAGGCAGGGACTGGGGGAACAAAGTCCCTCCCATCGTAGGAAAGGATCCGGTTCGAGACCACCTGAGGAACCTGAACATACGCAAGTCCTGCACTGGGGAGGAACAACCCCATGCACCAGTAGATGCTGGAGGCCGACTGGCTGGAGAGCAGCTTTGCTGACGTGGGGGGCTCCTGGTGGACATCAAGTTGAACGTGAGCCGACAACGTGCCCTTGCCGCAAAGGCGGCTAAGGATATCCTTAGCCCGCTACAGAGGAAAGCAGGGTTTATACATGTTACAATACAGTTGTGTAGACCAATCAAATTGCTCACTATCCCCGGGGGTGCAGGGCACCAGAGACCACCCTTGGGCAGCTTTGGGGGCACTGCCTGTTTTTCTACGAGCCTCCTACCCAGCTTAGCGCAAATCCTATCTCGATCTGCGCCCCCCCCCCCACACCCACACCCACACAGCCCTCGAGCCACCAGTGCTGAAGACACGCTTTGTATTGTATTTTCTCCCAGGAGGCGCGCAGCTTAGAAACGTCTGCAATCCAAGCGGGGCTTGCAGGGAACAATTGAGAGCAACTTCTGTCGGTTCTGGGGAGTGTTCTGAAAAGTTAAGGCCTGCCCTGCCCTGGCAAAAGCAGTCCTTTGACTGGAGGGAGCAGCACCAAAAAGCCACAAGCACGTTTGGGGTGGAGTTGACGCGGTAATAAATAACAGTCAATAGTACTTGTAGCTACAACAGCCTCTTCTGAGACCTCGTCGCCCGCCCACAGGGTCGCAGCACTACACGGCACGGATCCCTCCGCGGACTGGCCCAACGTCTTCTCCCTCCGCCCCCAGGTCGGATCCCTCCGCGCCCCGAGGGCACGCAAACTCCCTGAGCCCCGCTAAGCACCAGGTCGACGAGGGCGGACCCGCCGGGGGGCCGGGGACAAGCGAAAACGACAGACGAGACAGCCAATCGAGACGCGGGATCGGCCGGCGGCCATCTGGCGGCCCAATGGGCGCCGCGGAGGGCCTGGCCGAGTGGAGGAAGCGCGGGGGCGACAAGGGGCGTTGTCGTGGCCGACGAGCTTATTGGGGCGCGGGCCGCCCGGCCTGGTGCCGCCGCCACCCGCAGTGTTTTCGGGAAGATCATCGGCAAGGCGCTTCCCCGCCAACGTCGCCTACGAGGACGAGGAGGTAGCCGCGGCTTTGCTCTGAGCGCGGTTCCTCCTCCCTCCCCCCGTCCCCCCCTCCCCCCGCGCTCGCAGGCACCCTGAGCCGAGGACCCGTTGCGCGGTGCCCGGGAGCGCGGCAGGGCGGGTGGCGGCCTTGCTGCGGGCGGGCGGTGGAGGGACGGGGCCTCTCTGGGTTGTGGCGCTCTCTACTGCGCGATCCCTATAACATCGCGCTTCTTCGGTGCGGCCCCCCCGCCCCCGGCTGCCGCGGCGCGTACTGGGTTGCTGGTGCTGGCCGGCTCGCCTCGGTTCCCAGCCCCGCCGTGTCGCGTGCGCGCGTGCGTAGAGGAGGGCCTCTGACGGTAAGGCACTTGGTGGCAGCCGCAGACGTTTGCCGCGTGATATCCCTTTGGCACTGCAAGTCGTGCAAAGTTTGCTGCCGAGGGATGCGAGTGGTCCTACCTCGTGTAGGACGACAGTCTTGAAACCTTAGATTAAGCGCACGCAGTCGGTCTCCTCGGGGATTCCAGGCGTATGTATGTAAACGGTGAACGTCTGAGTGGTGACCGTAATGAGTTAGTTCTGCGTAGGAGAAAGGCAGGTCTTGATGTGCCTCCTAATAGCACTGTAGAGATTTCACAGCTCTGCTGTGCTAGGCTTTGGTTCTGCGCCCCCAAACTGGATTGTTACAGCTTTTCTTATTTTTCTTTACCAAAAAAGTAAATCCAGGAACTCGTCATCCTTAGGAAACGATCGACCCGAATTAAAACGTACTGGAGGTCGCTAGTCTGAAGTACTGGCCCGCCTCCTTGCCCCCATCACCTTGCATGCCGAATCCCACTTCTGGAGGGGGCTCTGTAAAGACGTTGTATTTTTTTGTACAGAAAGCATTAATATCGCGTAAGAAAAATCAACGTTTCGGCTTGCGTTTGGGGTATCCGGTAGTCTGCTTCTGTAGGAGTTCGGTGGGGCATATTGATTTGCTTAAGCTATTATTACCTTTCTCTGAAGCCAATGACGTTTTAACTGTTTACTCTTCCTCCAGCGCCTTGCGTTCCGTGATCTTTCACCCCAAGCTCCGACGCTTTTCCTAGCCATGCCTAAGGAGGCAATTATGAGGTTAAGCGAAGCAGAAGATCCTGGTGAATGTGTAAGTACTGTGGAAGCTTTCTGTACGCTAAACTGTACCTGTCGTTAGTTCCTAATTTAGTAGACTCTTTCCCATCCCCCCTTTTCCCCTTGATAGGGCACGGTAGGCTGGTTTGGGTTTTCTGGCGCTATAATCTTTTCTCTCTGGCTTGTAATGGAGCTGAGCTTTTTGACCGAAAGTAGCGATATAAAGCAATGCTCATCCCTGGGTACGTACTCCTGGTGCAAAATGCAGTGTTGTTTTGGAGCGCAGGGTGATGCCTACTGTCACGGTTTAGAGCAAGAGGAGGAGTAGTACTTCTTCTAATACGGAGAAGAGGGCTTGGGGTTTTTGGCAGGTCGGGGGTGAGGAAGGGCAAAGCTGGTCGAGAGGTGCTGGATGCTTCGCTTTTGGCTATAAAAGTCAAGTTCAGAGACTTTGTAAACCCACGCAAAAGGCAGCCTGAAGCTTATTTTCCACCCGAGTTGCGTATGTTGCCTGAAGAGATAACGGGGGGCTTTAACCCGGAGACAAACTTAGCTTCTGTGGCTGTTTTGTAGTCCGTTACTGTCTAGCTTGAAAACAATTGCGTAGCCCTTTTTCTTTCCCCCCCCCTACAGTGTGCGTAATCGGTCTTTGTAGCTTTGCTTGGAAAATGCCGGTTGCAGGCGGACAGACAGTAATTTGAAGCGCAGTGGTTGAATTGCTAGGAGTTGGCTAACTGGTTTCTCTGGGTGCTTCTCTGCTCTCATTCCTCCCCTCCCTGCCCTCTCCCCTTTTTGTGTGCGGCTTTTTATTTTACTTATTTATGGTTTTGTACTTCCTTCTCCAGCTTCTTGGGCATTTAATGATTGTTGGCAAGCAGCGTGCTGCTCACCTGGGCCTGACCGATGGATTCCGGATGGTTGCGGATGAAGGGCCCGAGGGTGGGCAGCCTGTCTGTCACGTACATCTACGTATTCTGGGTGGCCGTCAGTTGGGCTGGCCGCCTGGCTGAGATTTTTGCACCGCAAGAGCTGCTGCACGTGTACAAATCGCCGCTGAATGGATTTCGTCTGTTGCCCGTCGATCTAGGCACTGTTGATGTCGAATGTTTTGTGCCGCGTGTCTGTGGAAGGTAATAAAAGCTGTGAGCAGCAGTTGCACAATAAAGATTTAGCATGGGGATCTCACCTCCGTCTTGTGCGTCTTACTGAGGGAAATAGTTCCGCAAGTTAAAACGGCGTCTCCCCGGAGTGTAAGTACGTGGACTGTGTCGGTCTGTTAACAGTGTTCTATAGATAGATAGTGATTTGGCCAGTCATTTGAAGCGTGACGCTGGGACGGCTTAGCAGTCTCCTGCGTCCTGTAGGAAGCAGACTCTTGGCTCTTTGGAAGCGGTACGCAAATGTACGTAAAGCCAGTGTAGGCGGCTGCTGCTGCAACACCTTTAGAAAATACTGTATGCGACGCTACAGGCATGCCATACAAGGGTGCTTTCGGCACAGTGCAATGCGTTGGAAGCATCCAACTCCTGTTGGAGCACTTCATCAAGGGCTGTGTGATAAGGCCCCGTTGATAATCCCTTTTCTGCCGAGGAGGGACGTGGTAGGAGAAAACAATTGGTCTGAATGGCAGCTGTGGTGCTTCCATAGCACGGTGGAATATCTCTCTTGGTCCATTTGGGTCAGCTGTCCTGGCTGTGTCCCCTGCCAGCCTCTTGCCCACCCCCAGCTTACTGGACTGTGGGGGTGGGGGTGGCTGGAGAGACAGCCTCCGTGCTGTGGGAGCACTGCTCGGCAGTAGCCAGAACACTGGTGTGTTATCAACACCCTTCCAGCTACAGCTACGAAGCACAGCACTATGAGGGCTGCTGTGGGGAAAGTTACCTTCCATCCCAGCCAGACCCAAACCAAAGCTACGTCGCAGGGAGACAGCAAACTTCATCTTTCTTTAACAGCTATTAAAAAAGGGAGACGGGCATGGGAAAGCAGGGCCATCCTTCGTTGCCCTTGAACGCTGCGTCCGACCTTTTGTGGGAAAGCCTCCGTCCTCTTCTTTGTAGCCGCCCTTTAAGTACTGGCAGACTGCGATGAGGTTCCCTCCCCCGCGAGCCTTCTCTTCTGCAAGGGAGAAGAGACCCGACTCCTTCAGCCTTTCCTCCTAGGGCAGGTTCTCCAGCCCTTTGGTCATCTTTGCGGCCCTCCTTGGGACCTTCCCCAGTCGGTCTGCGTCTCTTTTTTGAATTGTGGGGACCAGAACTGGACACGGCGCTCCAGGTGTGGCCTGCGGGGGTAGCCTGTGTGAGAAGAGGCCAGGGTCTGCCCTGTGCTGGACGCAGCTGGTGCCAGCCAGCTAGGCACTGGACTTGCCGCAGGCCAAAGCTGAGCGGCTCAGCGAAGCCGGGGGCGCCCCTGTGAAAACCTATTGAAGAAAGGGCAAAGCGCTGTCCGGGGCAGGTATTTCCCTGCTGCCTGTGGGTCCGGCCGGTGGATGTTTCCTGAAGGAACTTTTTCATCCTATTTTCTCCCCCTGTCCTGTTGAGGAGGGGCAGTGAGAGAGCGGCTGGGCGGGCCCCTGACAGCCGGCCGAGGTCAATCCATCACAAAGCCTAAAGGGCAGATTCCTCCATGTAGAAGTGTTGAAGGGGGTTGGTGCTTTAAGGAACGATAGTGACTGGGGTTTTGGAGACAGGAAAGTCGGGAAATCGCTGGGGATCCAGTTGCTTCGAGGGGGGGAAATTCCAAGAGAAAAAGCCTTCTTTCTGAGCAATAAGAGGCTCTTGTGAGCAGAGGGCTCTAGTCTCCCTTTGTTCTCGCTTGGTAATGAAAGAGACAAGGCACCGGAACTCCTGCGTGCGAAGGGATGAAAATGTGCGGAGCCTGTTGGATGCTCTTTGTGTGCGCGTGTTGGAAACCCAGGAACAGCTATAAGGAGGTGGGTGTGAGCTTGGTTAACTTGGCCAAGCCAACCACGCAAAGCTGACCCAACCTCCCGCCCGCATCAGAACCAGTGCCACCAGAAAAGCACGTAAGGTGTTAGCAATTGGAGATCCCCTACTGAGAGGCACCGACGCACCCGTTTGCCGTCCAGGCGATTTCTCTCGAGAAGTCTGCTGCCTACCAGGGGCTCGCATCCGTGGCGTCGCCGAGAGGCTGCCGAGCCTGGTGATCCCTGCAGATTATCATGCGCTCCTACTATTCCGCGTAGGGTCTGACGAGGCAACTTAGAACCCTCCAAAGAGACTTTATGTCCCTCGGAGCAATGTTAAAAGGATCAGGAGCACAGGTGGTGGTCTCCTCTCTCCTCCCAGTCAGAGGGAGGGGTCCAGGAAGGAGGAGACGAATTGAACAGGTGAATGCCTGGCTGCGTAGCTGGTGCCATACTCGAGGTTTTGGCTTCTGTGATCACGGGTGTACCTTTGAGAAGCCGGGTCTGTTGGGAGCTGATGGGATTCGCCTGACCAAGCGGGGCAAGAGGGTCTTTGCCAACAAGCTGGCCGGACTTACAAGGAGGGCTTTAAACTAGGCTCAGCGGGGGAAGGGGATGGAGTTCTGAGCAACAGAGAAGAGCCAGGGGCTGCTGATGCGTTAGGAACCAACAGGGGAACCCCTGAGAAATGCCGCAAAGGACTTGGGGCTTGATCCTCCAGAAAGGCGACACGGTCGGCAGCCCAACTGAAGTGCCTCTATACCACTGCGCGCAGCACAGGTAACAAACAGGAGGAGTTGGAAGCCCCTGTGCAGAAGGAGCAGAAGGGAGCTGGCAGCTCTTTCAGGACGTTTTTTCTTCGAGCACAAGAGCTCTCGATTCCCACGCGTAAGAAATGGGAAAATAGAAATTCGTCTACCTAGACTTTAGTAAAGCCTTTGACACCGTTTCCCACAGCGTTCTCCTGGAGAAACTGGCTGCTCATGGCTTGGACGGGCGTACTCTTTGCTGGGTAAAGAACTGGCTGGAGGGCCGGGCCCAGAGAGTTGTGGTGAATGGAGTTAAATCCAGTTGGCGGCCGGTCACAAGTGGTGTTCCCCAGGGCTCAGTACCGGGGCCGGTTCTGTTTAATATCTTTCTCAACGACCTGGACGAGGGGATCGAGTGCACCCTCACTCAGTAAGTTTGCAGCCGACACCAAGTTGGGCGGGAGCGTCGATCTGCTTGAGGGTAGGATGGCTCTACAGAGGGATCTGGACAGGCTGGATCGATGGGCCGAGGCCGATGGTATGAGGTTCAACAAGGCCAAGTGCCGGGTCCTGCACTTGGGTCACAACAACCCCGTGCAACGCTACAGGCTTGGGGAAGAGTGGCTGGAAAGCTGCCCGGCAGAAAAGAGCCTGGGGGTATTGGTAGACAGCCGTCTGAATGTGAGCCAGCAGTGTGCCCAGGTGGCCAAGGCGGCCAACAACATCCTGGCCTGTATCAGGAATAGCGTGGCGAGCAGGACTGGGGAAGCGACTGTCCCCCTGTACTCAGCACCGCTGAGGCCGCACCTCGAATACTGTGTTCAGTTTTGGGCCTCTCACTACAAGAAAGACACGGAGGTGCTGGAGCGTGTCCGGAGAAGGGCAACGGAGCTGGTGAGGGGTCTGGAGCACAAGGCTTATGAGGAGCGGCTGAGGGAACTGGGGTGGCTTAGCCTGGAGTAAAGGAGGCTGAGGGGAGACCTTATCGCTCTCTACAACTACTGGAAAGGAGGTTGTAGCGAGGCGGGGGTTGGTCTCTTCTCCCAAGTAACAGGCGATAGGACGAGAGGAAACGGCCTCGAGTTGCGCCAGGGGAGGTTTAGGACGGATATTAGGAAAAATTTCTTCGCGGAAAGGGTTATCGAACGTTGGACCAGGCTGCCCAGGGAAGTGGTTGAATCACCATCCCTGGAGGTATTTAAAAGACGGGTAGACGCGGCGCTTAGGGACGTGGTTTGGTGGCGGTTTTGGCAGCGTTAGGTTAATGGTTGGACTCGATGATCTTAAAGGTCCCTTCCGACCTAGACGATTCTATGAAATCAGGCAAGGAAGGCAGGAGCCCAGCATGGCTGAGTAAGGACCTTCTGGTCGAGCTGAAGCGCAAGGAGGAAATGCGTAGGCGGTGGAAGCAGAGACACGCATCCTGGGAAGAATATAGGGATGGGGTCGGGAAAGCTAAGGCACAGCTGGAGCTGAATTTGGCAAGGGATGTGAAGAAGAATCATAAGAAGGGCTTCTACAGGTGCGTTGGTCAGAAAAGGAAGACTAAAGAAAACGCACCCCACCCCCACCCCCCTCCGATAGGTAAGACAGGAGAGCTAGCGCCAACCGACATGGAGAAGGCCGAGGCACTCAAGGATTTTTCTCCTCCGTTGTCGCCGGCAATCACCGTTCCCGCATCTCTCAAGTCCCTGAACCTCAAGGCAGGGACTGGGGGAACAAAGTCCCTCCCATCGTAGGAAAGGATCCGGTTCGAGACCACCTGAGGAACCTGAACATACGCAAGTCCTGCACTGGGGAGGAACAACCCCATGCACCAGTAGATGCTGGAGGCCGACTGGCTGGAGAGCAGCTTTGCTGACGTGGGGGGCTCCTGGTGGACATCAAGTTGAACGTGAGCCGACAACGTGCCCTTGCCGCAAAGGCGGCTAAGGATATCCTTAGCCCGCTACAGAGGAAAGCAGGGTTTATACATGTTACAATACAGTTGTGTAGACCAATCAAATTGCTCACTATCCCCGGGGGTGCAGGGCACCAGAGACCACCCTTGGGCAGCTTTGGGGGCACTGCCTGTTTTTCTACGAGCCTCCTACCCAGCTTAGCGCAAATCCTATCTCGATCTGCGCCCCCCCCCCCACACCCACACCCACACAGCCCTCGAGCCACCAGTGCTGAAGACACGCTTTGTATTGTATTTTCTCCCAGGAGGCGCGCAGCTTAGAAACGTCTGCAATCCAAGCGGGGCTTGCAGGGAACAATTGAGAGCAACTTCTGTCGGTTCTGGGGAGTGTTCTGAAAAGTTAAGGCCTGCCCTGCCCTGGCAAAAGCAGTCCTTTGACTGGAGGGAGCAGCACCAAAAAGCCACAAGCACGTTTGGGGTGGAGTTGACGCGGTAATAAATAACAGTCAATAGTACTTGTAGCTACAACAGCCTCTTCTGAGACCTCGTCGCCCGCCCACAGGGTCGCAGCACTACACGGCACGGATCCCTCCGCGGACTGGCCCAACGTCTTCTCCCTCCGCCCCCAGGTCGGATCCCTCCGCGCCCCGAGGGCACGCAAACTCCCTGAGCCCCGCTAAGCACCAGGTCGACGAGGGCGGACCCGCCGGGGGGCCGGGGACAAGCGAAAACGACAGACGAGACAGCCAATCGAGACGCGGGATCGGCCGGCGGCCATCTGGCGGCCCAATGGGCGCCGCGGAGGGCCTGGCCGAGTGGAGGAAGCGCGGGGGCGACAAGGGGCGTTGTCGTGGCCGACGAGCTTATTGGGGCGCGGGCCGCCCGGCCTGGTGCCGCCGCCACCCGCAGTGTTTTCGGGAAGATCATCGGCAAGGCGCTTCCCCGCCAACGTCGCCTACGAGGACGAGGAGGTAGCCGCGGCTTTGCTCTGAGCGCGGTTCCTCCTCCCTCCCCCCGTCCCCCCCTCCCCCCGCGCTCGCAGGCACCCTGAGCCGAGGACCCGTTGCGCGGTGCCCGGGAGCGCGGCAGGGCGGGTGGCGGCCTTGCTGCGGGCGGGCGGTGGAGGGACGGGGCCTCTCTGGGTTGTGGCGCTCTCTACTGCGCGATCCCTATAACATCGCGCTTCTTCGGTGCGGCCCCCCCGCCCCCGGCTGCCGCGGCGCGTACTGGGTTGCTGGTGCTGGCCGGCTCGCCTCGGTTCCCAGCCCCGCCGTGTCGCGTGCGCGCGTGCGTAGAGGAGGGCCTCTGACGGTAAGGCACTTGGTGGCAGCCGCAGACGTTTGCCGCGTGATATCCCTTTGGCACTGCAAGTCGTGCAAAGTTTGCTGCCGAGGGATGCGAGTGGTCCTACCTCGTGTAGGACGACAGTCTTGAAACCTTAGATTAAGCGCACGCAGTCGGTCTCCTCGGGGATTCCAGGCGTATGTATGTAAACGGTGAACGTCTGAGTGGTGACCGTAATGAGTTAGTTCTGCGTAGGAGAAAGGCAGGTCTTGATGTGCCTCCTAATAGCACTGTAGAGATTTCACAGCTCTGCTGTGCTAGGCTTTGGTTCTGCGCCCCCAAACTGGATTGTTACAGCTTTTCTTATTTTTCTTTACCAAAAAAGTAAATCCAGGAACTCGTCATCCTTAGGAAACGATCGACCCGAATTAAAACGTACTGGAGGTCGCTAGTCTGAAGTACTGGCCCGCCTCCTTGCCCCCATCACCTTGCATGCCGAATCCCACTTCTGGAGGGGGCTCTGTAAAGACGTTGTATTTTTTTGTACAGAAAGCATTAATATCGCGTAAGAAAAATCAACGTTTCGGCTTGCGTTTGGGGTATCCGGTAGTCTGCTTCTGTAGGAGTTCGGTGGGGCATATTGATTTGCTTAAGCTATTATTACCTTTCTCTGAAGCCAATGACGTTTTAACTGTTTACTCTTCCTCCAGCGCCTTGCGTTCCGTGATCTTTCACCCCAAGCTCCGACGCTTTTCCTAGCCATGCCTAAGGAGGCAATTATGAGGTTAAGCGAAGCAGAAGATCCTGGTGAATGTGTAAGTACTGTGGAAGCTTTCTGTACGCTAAACTGTACCTGTCGTTAGTTCCTAATTTAGTAGACTCTTTCCCATCCCCCCTTTTCCCCTTGATAGGGCACGGTAGGCTGGTTTGGGTTTTCTGGCGCTATAATCTTTTCTCTCTGGCTTGTAATGGAGCTGAGCTTTTTGACCGAAAGTAGCGATATAAAGCAATGCTCATCCCTGGGTACGTACTCCTGGTGCAAAATGCAGTGTTGTTTTGGAGCGCAGGGTGATGCCTACTGTCACGGTTTAGAGCAAGAGGAGGAGTAGTACTTCTTCTAATACGGAGAAGAGGGCTTGGGGTTTTTGGCAGGTCGGGGGTGAGGAAGGGCAAAGCTGGTCGAGAGGTGCTGGATGCTTCGCTTTTGGCTATAAAAGTCAAGTTCAGAGACTTTGTAAACCCACGCAAAAGGCAGCCTGAAGCTTATTTTCCACCCGAGTTGCGTATGTTGCCTGAAGAGATAACGGGGGGCTTTAACCCGGAGACAAACTTAGCTTCTGTGGCTGTTTTGTAGTCCGTTACTGTCTAGCTTGAAAACAATTGCGTAGCCCTTTTTCTTTCCCCCCCCCTACAGTGTGCGTAATCGGTCTTTGTAGCTTTGCTTGGAAAATGCCGGTTGCAGGCGGACAGACAGTAATTTGAAGCGCAGTGGTTGAATTGCTAGGAGTTGGCTAACTGGTTTCTCTGGGTGCTTCTCTGCTCTCATTCCTCCCCTCCCTGCCCTCTCCCCTTTTTGTGTGCGGCTTTTTATTTTACTTATTTATGGTTTTGTACTTCCTTCTCCAGCTTCTTGGGCATTTAATGATTGTTGGCAAGCAGCGTGCTGCTCACCTGGGCCTGACCGATGGATTCCGGATGGTTGCGGATGAAGGGCCCGAGGGTGGGCAGCCTGTCTGTCACGTACATCTACGTATTCTGGGTGGCCGTCAGTTGGGCTGGCCGCCTGGCTGAGATTTTTGCACCGCAAGAGCTGCTGCACGTGTACAAATCGCCGCTGAATGGATTTCGTCTGTTGCCCGTCGATCTAGGCACTGTTGATGTCGAATGTTTTGTGCCGCGTGTCTGTGGAAGGTAATAAAAGCTGTGAGCAGCAGTTGCACAATAAAGATTTAGCATGGGGATCTCACCTCCGTCTTGTGCGTCTTACTGAGGGAAATAGTTCCGCAAGTTAAAACGGCGTCTCCCCGGAGTGTAAGTACGTGGACTGTGTCGGTCTGTTAACAGTGTTCTATAGATAGATAGTGATTTGGCCAGTCATTTGAAGCGTGACGCTGGGACGGCTTAGCAGTCTCCTGCGTCCTGTAGGAAGCAGACTCTTGGCTCTTTGGAAGCGGTACGCAAATGTACGTAAAGCCAGTGTAGGCGGCTGCTGCTGCAACACCTTTAGAAAATACTGTATGCGACGCTACAGGCATGCCATACAAGGGTGCTTTCGGCACAGTGCAATGCGTTGGAAGCATCCAACTCCTGTTGGAGCACTTCATCAAGGGCTGTGTGATAAGGCCCCGTTGATAATCCCTTTTCTGCCGAGGAGGGACGTGGTAGGAGAAAACAATTGGTCTGAATGGCAGCTGTGGTGCTTCCATAGCACGGTGGAATATCTCTCTTGGTCCATTTGGGTCAGCTGTCCTGGCTGTGTCCCCTGCCAGCCTCTTGCCCACCCCCAGCTTACTGGACTGTGGGGGTGGGGGTGGCTGGAGAGACAGCCTCCGTGCTGTGGGAGCACTGCTCGGCAGTAGCCAGAACACTGGTGTGTTTATCAACACCCTTCCAGCTACAGCTACGAAGCACAGCACTATGAGGGCTGCTGTGGGGAAAGTTACCTTCCATCCCAGCCAGACCCAAACCAAAGCTACGTCGCAGGGAGACAGCAAACTTCATCTTTCTTTAACAGCTATTAAAAAAGGGAGACGGGCATGGGAAAGCAGGGCCATCCTTCGTTGCCCTTGAACGCTGCGTCCGACCTTTTGTGGGAAAGCCTCCGTCCTCTTCTTTGTAGCCGCCCTTTAAGTACTGGCAGACTGCGATGAGGTTCCCTCCCCCGCGAGCCTTCTCTTCTGCAAGGGAGAAGAGACCCGACTCCTTCAGCCTTTCCTCCTAGGGCAGGTTCTCCAGCCCTTTGGTCATCTTTGCGGCCCTCCTTGGGACCTTCCCCAGTCGGTCTGCGTCTCTTTTTTGAATTGTGGGGACCAGAACTGGACACGGCGCTCCAGGTGTGGCCTGCGGGGGTAGCCTGTGTGAGAAGAGGCCAGGGTCTGCCCTGTGCTCTGTGCTGGACGCAGCTGGTGCCAGCCAGCTAGGCACTGGACTTGCCGCAGGCCAAAGCTGAGCGGCTCAGCGAAGCCGGGGGCGCCCCTGTGAAAACCTATTGAAGAAAGGGCAAAGCGCTGTCCGGGGCAGGTATTTCCCTGCTGCCTGTGGGTCCGGCCGGTGGATGTTTCCCTGAAGGAACTTTTTCATCCTATTTTCTCCCCCTGTCCTGTTGAGGAGGGGCAGTGAGAGAGCGGCTGGCGGGCCCCTGACAGCCGGCCGAGGTCAATCCATCACAAAGCCTAAAGGGCAGATTCCTCCATGTAGAAGTGTTGAAGGGGGGTTGGTGCTTTAAGGAACGATAGTGACTGGGTTTTGGAGACAGGAAAGTCGGGAAATCGCTGGGGATCCAGTTGCTTCGAGGGGGGGAAATTCCAATGAGAAAAAGCCTTCTTTCTGAGCAATAAGAGGGCTCTTGTGAGCAGAGGGCTCTAGTCTCCCTTTGTTCTCGCTTGGTAATGAAAGAGACAAGGGCACCGGAACTCCTGCGTGCGAAGGATGAAAATGTGCGGAGCCTGTTGGATGGCTCTTTGTGTGCGCGGTGTTGGAAACCCAGGAACTGCTATAAGGAGGTGGGTGTGAGCTTGGTTAACTTGGCCAAGCCAACCACGCAAAGCTGACCCAACCTCCGCCCGCATCAGAACCAGTGCCACCAGAAAAGCACGTAGGTGTTAGCAATTGGAGATCCCCTACTGAGAGGCACCGACGCACCCGTTTGCCGTCCAGGCGATTTCTCTCGAGAAGTCTGCTGCCTACCAGGGGCTCGCATCCGTGGCGTCGCCGAGGGGCTGCCGAGCCTGGTGATCCCTGCAGATTATCATGCGCTCCTACTATTCCGCGTAGGGTCTGACGAGGCAGCTTAGAACCCTCCAAAGAGACTTTATGTCCCTCGGAGCAATGTTAAAAGGATCAGGAGCACAGGTGGTGGTCTCCTCTCTCCTCCCAGTCAGAGGGAGGGGTCCAGGAAGGAGGAGACGAATTGAACAGGTGAATGCCTGGCTGCGTAGCTGGTGCCATACTCGAGGTTTTGGCTTTCTGTTGAATCAACGGGTGTACCTTTGAGAAGCCGGGGTCTGTTGGGAGCTGATGGGATTCGCCTGACCAAGCGGGGCAAGAGGGTCTTTGCCAACAAGCTGCCGGACTTACAAGGAGGGCTTTAAACTAGGCTCAGCGGGGGGAAGGGGATGGAGTTCTGAGCAACAGAGAAGAGCCAGGGGCTGCTGATGCGTTAGGAAACCAACAGGGGAACCCCTGAGAAATGCCAGCAAAGGACTTGGGGCTTGATCCTCCAGAAAGGCGACACGGTCGGCAGCCCAACTGAAGTGCCTCTATACCACTGCGCGCAGCACAGGTAACAAACAGGAGGAGTTGGAAGCCCCTGTGCAGAAGGAGCAGAAG